>NC_000087.7:15577190-15877190 GCF_000001635.26 Mus musculus | reverse complement strand
ATACTTTGGACAGAGAAAGCAATCATATCTTGGGATCTCTCTGCTCAGCCCAACGAAACTCTGGGTCATGCTGCAGATGTCCCAAGTTCATGGCTCATCACAGATACTGGAAGTCTGTGGGAAACTAGAACTACATCATGTAAGTGCTGTGAGTCCAAAGACATGATTTCAGAAATTGTTCAAGTCCTCATCTTGCTTGGAAAAAAAAATCACATAGCACCAGAAGGAATAAGACGTTCATGGTATCAATGTCAACAGGTAAGCACTACTAACAAATATCTGTTAAGCATTGGATTGTTACCAACACAAATGAGGAGATGATTTTTAAATTTAAATGCAGTTACATTTTAATAATACTGTGGGTGTAGGGGAAGTTGGTGAAGTGAGAGAGAACATGGCCAGCAGAAGGTTCTGTGCTCTGTGAAGGCTGACATGGGAGGAGGGAAGGATACTTACCATGCATCCGTGGTTGTGCATCTGTCTGTGTAAATCCATTGACACTACACGGATAGGGGTGAGCTAGGGGAAAAGAATGGTACCAGATTCTTAGTCTCTGGCATCCCATATTGGGCCTTAAAAAACATAGACAGTCTAATGTTTCACAGCTTTATTTTAGACAGCAGGGAGAAAAACAAAGGGTAAAAAGATTGTTAGGCTTGCCATGGCCAAAAGGAGAGATGGGGAAAGACATAGAAGGAAGGACAGAAAGCAAGTTAGAGAGTAAGAAAGGTGAACGCTTAGAGAAAGAGGTAAAAGTTTACAGAGAGTAAGGATTGTAAAAGTTAGAGAGAGAGAGAGAGAGAGAGAGAGAGAGAGAGAGAGAGAGATAGAGAGAGAGAGGAGAGAGAGAGAGAAAGAGGGAGAGACTGATGTAGGGCCAAGTAGCCTCTCATGTATTGGGCTTGTTATCTTGCTGTTGCTAGGTAACTGGAAGTTATCTAACCTGAAGATCAGAACCTTTTGTTGATTTTGTATGTGATTGCTAGCCATTAGCTACTGCTGGGCGGAAGTGCTTGTGGGTTTGGTTACTTTACCAAGAGCCAGGGTTCCAGAAATACTGAGGAAATGCCTTCCTTCCCATGTAGGTGAAAATTATGACCCATTAGGTTTCATCAGGTTTAAGGACTTCAGCATGACTGGAGACCAGGAATTTTGTACATAGCACAATGCCCCAAGCTCAATGATCAAATTTAACTCTAGCCTCCAGATTTTATGGTTTCTCAGGCAGAACACCAGCAGAGAGGATGTGAGTTTGAAACTCTGGAGACTCCTACCATAAGAAATCAAGGCATGGAGGTGGGGTGGGGTAAAATGATCTTAGAAGAAATCTGTAAAACAGTGAAAGGACAATTGAAAAGACATATGGAAAAGACCAGCAACAGGGGATGCCTCAGGAGTCCATCCTTGTTTCCATAGCTTGGCAAGGCAAAATTCAAATGACCAGTAGTACTGGAGGAGAGTCTGTGAATGCATCAGGGAGGGTAGGGTAAGGGTAGGAGAGAGTGAGGGAGGGTGAGATAGAGAAAAAAGTAGAAGGAGAAAAACAAATAGACGGAGAAGGAGAAGAATAAGGAGAGGAAGAGGAGAAGAAGGAAGGGAAGAGGAATGGGTGGAGCAAAACGACAAGGAGAAAAAGAAGGAAGAAGAACAAAAGAAGAAGAAGAGCAAAAAGAAGGAGTAGGACTTGGAGAAGTAGAAAAGGAGAAGGTTAAATAAGGAGGAGAGAAGGAGAGAAGGAGAATGAGAGAAGGAGGAAGAGAAGGAGAAGTCAAAGGCATAGAAGAAGAAGAAGAAGAAGAAGAAGAAGAAGAAGAAGAAGAAAAGAAGAAGGAGAAGGAGAAGGAGAAGGAGAAGGAGAAGAAGAAGAATGAGAAGAAGAAGAATGAGGAGGACAAGGAGACCAAGAACAAGATCAAGAAGAACAAGAACAAGAAGAAAAAGAACAAGAATGAAGAAGGAAGAAGAATAAGGAAGAAGAAGAAGAAGAAGAAGAAGAAGAAGAAGAAGAAGAAGAAGAAGAAGAAGAAGAAGAAGAAGGAGACGAAGGACAAGATCAAGAAGAACAAGAACAAGATGAACAAGAACAAGAAGGAAGAAGGAAGAAGGAAGAAAAATAAAAAGAAGAAGAAGAAGAAGAAGAAGAAGAAGAAGAAGAAGAAGAAGAAGAAGAAGAAGAAGAAGAAGAAGAAGAAGAAGAAGAAGAAGAAGAAGAAAAGAAGAAACAGGAGTAGGAGGAGAAGGCGAAGGAATAGGAGAAGCAGAAGGAGGAAAGAATAAGGAGGACAAGGATAAGGCAAAGAAGGAGAAAAAAGAATTTAAACAAGGAGAAAAAATGAGTAGAGATGAGAGGCATAAATAGACAGACAAAGACAGACAGACAGAGAAACTTAGACATACAGAGTGAGACATGCACATAAACATTCACACAGAGACACACAAGTAGGCACAGAGACAGAGAAAAATATACATAGAAAGAGAGACATGCACAGAGACATTCACAGAGTTACACACATTCACACAACTTAATTAAGAAGTATTTACAAGAGAGTCTTGCCCAACACCCGCAAGGGCCCACACGGGACTCCCCACTGGACCCTAAGACCTCTGGTGAGTGGAACAGAGCGCCTGCCCCAATCCAATCGCGCGGAACTTGAGACTGCAGTACATAGGGAAGCAGGCTACCCGGGCCTGATCTGGGGCACAAGTCCCTTCCGCTCGACTCGAGACTCGAGCCCCGGGCTACCTTGCCAGCAGAGTCTTGCCCAACACCCGCAAGGGCCCACACGGGACTCCCCACGGGCTTGATCTGGGGCACAAACCCCTTCCACTCCACTCGAGCCCCGGGCTACCTTGCCAGCTGAGTCGCCTGACACCCGCAGGGCCCACACAGGATTCCACACGTGATCCTAAGACCTCTAGTGAGTGGAACACAACTTCTGCCAGGAGTCTGGTTCGAACACCAGATATCTGGGTACCTGCCTTGCAAGAAGAGAGCTTGCCTGCAGAGAATACTCTGCCCACTGAAACTAAGGAGAGTGCTAACCTCAAGGTCTGCTCATAGAGGCTAACAGAGTCACCTGAAGAACAAGCTCTTAACAGTGACAACTAAAACAGCTAGCTTCAGAGATTACCAGATGGCCAAAGGCAAAAGTAAGAATCCTACTAACAGAAATCAAGACCACTCACCATCATCAGAACGCAGCATTCCCACCCCACCTAGTCCTG
This sequence comes from Mus musculus, assembly GCF_000001635.26. Classification (NCBI taxonomy): domain Eukaryota; kingdom Metazoa; phylum Chordata; class Mammalia; order Rodentia; family Muridae; genus Mus; species Mus musculus. Next base: position 15,873,965 of record NC_000087.7, on the reverse strand, counting down.
GGCACCCCAACACAACCGAAAATCTAGACCCAGATTTAAAAACATTTCTCATGATGATGATAGAGGACATCAAGAAGGACTTTCATAAGTCACTTAAAGAATTACAGGAGAGCACTGCTAAAGAGTTACAGGACCTTAAAGAAAAGCAGGAAAACACAGCCAAACAGGTAGAAATCGTTAAAGAAAAACAGGAAAACACATCCAAACAGGTGATGGAAATGAACAAAACCATACTAGAACTAAAAGGGGAAGTAGACACAATAAAGAAAACCCAAAGCCAGGCAACGCTGGAGATAGAAAACCTAGGAAAGAGATCTGGAACCATAGATGCGAGCATCAGCAACAGAATACAAGAAATGGAAGAGAGAATCTCAGGTGCAGAAGATTCCATAGAGAACATCGACACAACAGTCAAAGAAAATACAAAATGCAAAAGGATCCTAACTCAAAACATCCAGGTAATCCAGGACACAATGAGAAGACCAAACCTACGGATAATAGGAATTGATGAGAATGAAGATTTTCAACTTAAAGGGCCAGCTAATATCTTCAACAAAATAATAGAAGAAAACTTCCCAAACATAAAAAAAGAGATGCCCATGATCATACAAGAAGCCTACAGAACTCCAAATAGACTGGACCAGAAAAGAAATTCCTCCCGACACATAATAATCAGAACAACAAATGCACTAAATAAAGATAGAATATTAAAAGCAGTAAGGGAGAAAGGTCAAGTAACATATAAAGGAAGGCCTATCAGAATTACACCAGACTTTTCACCAGAGACTATGAAAGCCAGAAGAGCCTGGACAGATGTTATACAGACACTAAGAGAACACAAATGCCAGCCCAGGCTACTATACCCGGCCAAACTCTCAATTACCATAGATGGAGAAACCAAAGTATTCCACGACAAAACCAAATTCACACAATATCTTTCCACGAATCCAGCCCTTCAAAGGATAATAACAGAAAAGAAGCAATACAAGGACAGAAATCACGCCCTAGAACAACCAAGAAAGTAATCATTCAACAAACCAAAAAGAAGACAGCCACAAGAACAGAATGCCAACTCTAACAACAAAAATAAAAGGGAGCAACTATTACTTTTCCTTAATATCTCTTAATATCAATGGACTCAATTCCCCAATAAAAAGACATAGACTAACAGACTGGCTACACAAACAGGACCCAACATTCTGCTGCTTACAGGAAACCCATCTCAGGGAAAAAGACAGACACTACCTCAGAGTGAAAGGCTGGAAAATAATTTTCTAAGCAAATGGATTGAAGAAACAAGCTGGAGTAGCCATTTTAATATCGGATAAAATCGACTTCAAACCCAAAGTTATCAAAAAAGACAAAGAGGGACACTTCATACTCATCAAAGGTAAAATCCTCCAAGAGGAACTCTCAATTCTGAATATCTACGCACCAAATGCAAGGGCAGCCACATTCATTAGAGACACTTTAGTAAAGCTCAAAGCATACATTGCACCTCACACAATAATAGTGGGAGACTTCAACACACCACTTTCTTCAAAGGACAGATCGTGGAAACAGAAACTAAACAGGGACACAGTGAAACTAACAGAAGTTATGAAACAAATGGACCTGACAGATATCTACAGAACATTTTATCCTAAAACAAAAGGATATACCTTCTTCTCAGCACCTCACGGGACCTTCTCCAAAATTGACCATATAATTGGTCACAAAACAGGCCTCAATAGATACAAAAATATTGAAATTGTCCCATGTATCCTATCAGACCACCATGGCCTAAGACTGATCTTCAATAACAACATAAATAATGGAAAGCCAACATTCACGTGGAAACTGAATAACACTCTTCTCAATGATACCTTGGTCAAGGAAGGAATAAAGAAAGAAATTAAAGACTTTTTAGAGTTTAATGAAAATGAAGCCACAACGTACCCAAACCTATGGGACACAATGAAAGCATTTCTAAGAGGGAAACTCATAGCTCTGAGTGCCTCCAAGAAGAAACGGGAGACAGCACATACTAGCAGCTTGACAACACATCAAAAAGCCCTAGAAAAAAAGGAAGCAAATTCACCCAAGAGGAGTAGACGGCAGGAAATAATCAAACTCAGGGGTGAAATCAACCAAGTGGAAACAAGAAGAACTATTCAAAGAATTAACCAAACGAGGAGTTGGTTCTTTGAGAAAATCAACAAGATAGATAAACCCTTAGCTAGACTCACTAAAGGGCACATAGACAAAATCCTAATTAACAAAATCAGAACTGAAAAGGGAGACATAACAACAGATCCTGAAGAAATCCAAAACACCATCAGATCCTTCTACAAAAGGCTATACTCAACAAAACTGGAAAACCTGGATGAAATGGACAAATTTCTGGACAGATACCAGGTACCAAAGTTGAATCAGGATCAAGTTGACCATCTAAACAGTCCCATATCACCTAAAGAAATAGAAGCAGTTATTAATAGTCTCCCAACCAAAAAAAGCCCAGGACCAGATGGGTTTAGTGCAGAGTTCTATCAGACCTTCAAAGAAGATCTATTTCCAATTCTGCACAAACTATCTCACAAAATAGAAGTAGAAGGTACTCTACCCAACTCATTTTATGAAGCCACTATTACTCTGATACCTAAACCACAGAAAGACGCAACAAAGATAGAGAACTTCAGACCAATTTCTCTTATGAATATCGATGCAAAAATCCTCAATAAAATTCTCGCTAACCGAATCCAAGAACACATTAAAGCAATCATCCATCCTGACCAAGTAGGTTTTATTCCAGGGATGCAGGGATGGTTTAATATACAAAAATCCATCAATGTAATCCATTATATAAACAAACACAAAGACAAAAATCACATGATCATCTAGTTAGATGCAGAAAAAGCATTTGACAAGATCCAACACCCATTCATGATAAAAGTTTTGGAAAGATCAGGAATTCAAGGCCCATACCTAAACATGATAAAAGCAATCTACAACAAACCAGTAGCCAACATCAAAGTAAATGGAGAGAAACTGGAAGCAATCCCACTAAAATCAGGGACTAGACAAGGCTGCCCACTTTCTCCCTACCTTTTCAACATAGTACTTGAAGTATTAGCCAGAGCAATTCGACAACAAAAGGAGATCAAGGGGATACAAATTGGAAAAGATGAACTCAAAATATCACTTTTTGCAGATGATATGATAGTATATATAAGTGACCCTAAAAATTCTACCAAAGAACTCCTAAACCTGATAAACAGCTTCGGTGAAGTAGCTGGATATAAAATAAACTCAAACAAGTCAATGGCCTTTCTCTATACAAAGAATAAACAGGCTGAGAAAGAAATTAGGGAAACAACACCCTTCTCAATAGTCACAAATAATATAAAATATCTTGGCGTGACTCTAACTAAGGAAGTGAAAGATCTGTATGATAAAAACTTCAAATCTCTGAAGAAAGAAATTAAGGAAGATCTCAGAAGATGGAAAGATCTCCCATGCTCATGGATTGGCAGGATCAACATTGTAAAAATGGCTATCTTGCCAAAAGCAATCTACAGATTCAATGCAATCCCCATCAAAATTCCAACTCAATTCTTCAACGAATTGGAAGGAGCAATTTGCAAATTTGTCTGGAATAACAAAAAACCTAGGATAGCAAAAAGTCTTCTCAAGGATAAAAGAACTTCTGGCGGAATCACCATGCCAGACCTAAAGCTTTACTACAGAGCAATTGTGATAAAAACTGCATGGTACTGGTATAGAGACAGACAAGTAGACCAATGGAATAGAATTGAAGACCCAGAAATGAACCCACACACCTATGGTCACTTGATCTTCGACAAGGGAGCTAAAACCATCCAGTGGAAGAAAGACAGAATTTTCAACAATTGGTGCTGGCACAACTGGTTGTTATCGTGTAAAAGAATGCGAATCGATCCATACTTATCTCCTTGTACTAAGGTCAAATCTAAGTGGATCAAGGATCTTCACATAAAACCAGAGACACTGAAACTTATAGAGGAGAAAGTGGGGAAAAGCCTTGAAGATATGGGCACAGGGGAAAAATTCCTGAACAGAACAGCAATGGCTTGTGCTGTAAGATCGAGAATTGACAAATGGGACCTAATGAAACTCCAAAGTTTCTGCAAGGCAAAAGACACCGTCAATAAGACAAAAAGACCACCAACAGATTGGGAAAGGATCTTTACCTATCCTAAATCAGATAGGGGACTAATATCCAACATATATAAAGAACTCAAGAAGGTGGACTTCAGAAAATCAAATAACCCCATTAAAAAATGGGGCTCAGAACTGAACAAAGAATTCACACCTGAGGAATACCGAATGGCAGAGAAGCACTTGAAAAAATGTTCAACATCCTTAATCATCAGGGAAATGCAAATCAAAACAACCCTGAGATTCCACCTCACACCAGTCAGAATGGCTAAGATCAAAAATTCAGGTGACAGCAGATGCTGGCGTGGATGTGGAGAAAGAGGAACACTCCTCCATTGTTGGTGGGAGTGCAGGCTTGTACAACCACTCTGGAAATCAGTCTGGCGGTTCCTCAGAAAATTGGACATAGTACTACCGGAGGATCCAGCAATACCTCTCCTGGGCATATATCCAGAAGATGCCCCAACAGGTAAGAAGGACACATGCTCCACTATGTTCATAGCAGCCTTATTTATAATAGCCAGAAGCTGGAAAGAACCTAGATGCCCCTCAACAGAGGAATGGATACAGAAAATGTGGTACATCTACACAATGGAGTACTACTCAGCTATTAAAAAGAATGAATTTATGAAATTCCTAGCCAAATGGATGGACCTGGAGGGCATCATCCTGAGTGAGGTAACACATTCACAAAGAAACTCACACAATATGTATTCACTGATAAGTGGATATTAGCCCCAAACCTAGGATACACAAGATATAAGATATAATTTGCTAAACACATGAAACTCAAGAAGAATGAAGACTGAAGTGTGGACACTATGCCCCTCCTTAGATTTGGGAACAAAACACCCATGGAAGGAGTTACAGAGACAAAGTTTGGAGCTGAGATGAAAGGATGGACCATGTAGCGACTGCCATATCCAGGGATCCACCCCATAATCAGCATGCAAACGCTGACACCATTGCATACACTAGCAAGATTTTATTGAAAGGACCCAGATGTAGCTGTCTCTTGTGAGACTATGCCGGGGCCTAGCAAACACAGAAGTGGATGCTCACAGTCAGCTAATGGATGGGTCATAGGGCTCCCAATGGAGGAGCTAGAGAAAGTAGCCAAGGAGCTAAAGGGATCTGCAACCCTATAGGTGGAACAACATTATGAACTAACCAGTACCCCGGAGCTCTTGACTCTAGCTGCATATATATCAAAAGATGGCCTAGTCGGCAATTACTGGAAAGAGAGGCCCATTGGACTTGCAAACTTTATATGCCCCAGTACAGGGGAACACCAGGGCCAAAAAGGGGGAGTGGGTCGGCAGGGGAGTGGGGGTGGGTGGATATGGGGAACTTTTGGTATAGCATTGGAAATGTAAATGAGTTAAATACCTAATAAAAAATGGGAAAAAAAAGAAGTATTTACAAAAATATATCTATGAAATTATGAGGATATTAAGTACTAAATTATGTGAGCATTGAGGAGGAATGAGATCCAACCAAATTTTGCAAGTCCTGCAACATTCTCCATGCTTCAGCACAGCTTTAGTTGTGGGAGTATCAGTTATAGGGCTGTAACTTTTGTTTTCTTCATTTATAATTTACTGTTAATCTCCTTTCTCCACCATTCAATATGGTCAGTAGTTTCCATGTGGAAGGACTTTCTAATGAATGGCATCTAGTGAAAAAGAGAAAAAATTTAAAAAAGAGTCTCTATGCTAGAGCCAACTGTACAAACAATTCATAGTTATTCTCCAAATGCAGGGCTCAAAGAACACAGAGGCTCCTCTAGCTGGTGCACAGATCTTAAGTTTGGCCCCACAGCATGACTGGGAACCTATTAACAATTCTCACTCAGGTCATATAGCTATGGAGCATTCCAATTTATTGAGTTCTTGAGAAAAAGCCATTTGGAAGCTTATCTCCCTAAAAGTGAAGATTGGACTGAAATTTATGAAAAGTTAGAATAATTTTTAATGTGAAAAATCATTCCACACACACACATTAAAAAAATACATGAAGGCAAAATTGACAGCAATATATTTGACACAACAACCACCCACACACACCTACACACACCACACCCACACCCACACACACAGAGAGAGAGAGAGAGAGAGAGAGAGAGAGAGAGAGAGAGAGAGAGAGAGAGAAAGAGGGAGAGGGAGGGAGGGAAAGAGGGAAGAGGGGAAGAGGTGGAGAGACAGATGTACACTTACAATACTTATTTTTAAGTCAAGTTGTCAAAACTTGACACAGTCAATGTTCAGGAAGAGATGTATATGGCAAACACTCGTCAGGGACAGACTGTCATGATAAAGACAGCATAGGAGGAAACAACAAGTTCATCTGTGGCATTGAGAGCCTGAATGGGCCCTTCTCACATTTGGTTGGATTTAGAATCCAAGATTTAGTTCAGAACCACCAAGCTCCCTCCTTCTTGCCCCACGGATGTACTTCGGCTAGGGCACAGTCACAAAGGTTCCACAACATTTCTAGACAGTTTCCCAGTTTGAGACAACTGAGACTGTGGGAGAAATACCCCCCCAATCTTAATTAAACTAAGCCACACAACTGCAAAATATTTTTGAAAACAGATAAATTTCAATTTTGTAAAGAGAACAAAGAGCTCTACTTTGAAATGGACTGAATTAGTCTTTAGGTTCCATTGTGCACCCTAAATGAAATATAATGTAAAAGATTCCGTTTTCTATGTAGCAAGTGAGGGCTGAAAACAACACACTAATGGAGATAAAATGCAAAAAAAAAAAAAACTGGGATATATAGTAACAATCCGAAATGACTGTGTGAAAAACAATGTATTTATACAGGTTAACTGTCCTATTGACCACACGGCCATTCATCATTGTGTTAGGGGAAACAATCTAGTGACTAATCATCAGGGTTTGACAGTAAAATCTTTTGGCTCAATACACCAGACATTAGCTGAAAAATGATTTACAAGAATGTAATGCCCTTTGGTGTCTTCTCTGTGAATCTGTTGTATGGATGCCCTGTCGTTGGTTGTTTTAGTTGTTGGTGTTGTTTTAAAATAGATATATTGAATGCAAAAGCAAGTGGCAGGAGCCCAAAAGTTCTTTGCATCCTCTCTTTCTCCTTCCCATAACTTTCTAATTTTCCCAATCCCCACATTCATTCAAAAATTCAGAAGTTCAAAAAATACAGAAACTCATTCATCATCTTTAGTTTGTGCTTGCATGCTGGCTGCAATTATCTTGTAAGCATTAAAAATCAGGCTAAAATACTTCCTATGTTCAACAGGGTTTCATTGATGTGAAGAGACATCATGACTCAGGAAACTCTTATAGGGAAAATTTAATTGAGGTTGTCTTACAGATTCAGAGGGTCAGTATATTATTATCTTGGTAGGAAGCATGGAAGCATCCAGGTAGAGGAGGTGCTGGGGAAGGAACTAATTGGTCTATATCTTAGTCTGAAGGCAACCAGGAGGAAGCTTGTGGCCACAGGTAGCAAGGAAGAGGATCGATTTGCGTCACTGGGCAGAGATTGTGCACTACATAAAAGCAAGCCTACACAATGATACACTTCCTCAAACAAGCCAACACCTTGTAATTGTGCCACATTTCATGGGCAAAATATATTCTAATCAACACACTGCATCATAGGAAATTGGCAGAGAGACATAAAGAAAGATACTGCATGATTGCATTCCTCTGGTCACAAGTGCTATATACCTACACGCTTATATGCACACACACACAAACACACATGCCTATCTGATATGCATAATAATAATGTGCAGTCTAGGGTCCTTTCGCGATTGGATTGGATCAGGCGCTGTGTTCCACTCACTAGAGGTCTTAGGATCCCGTGGAGGATCCTGTGTGGGTCCTTGCCGGTGTCCGAAGAATCCCCCGGGCCAGAGACCCTGGTGCTCTATTGATCTACTTCTGTTGTCCAATTGCTCTGGCTAGGATTTCAAGTGCTATATGGAATAGATAGGAAGAAAGTGGGCAGCCTTGTCTAGTCCCTGATTTTAGTGGGATTGGTTTTAGTTTCTCTCCATTTAGTTTGATGATCACTACTGGTTTGCTATATACTGCTATTTTTATGTTTAAGTATGGGCCTTGAATTCCTGATCTTTCCATGACTTTTATCATGAATGGGTGTTGGATTTCCTTAAATGATTTCTCAGCATCTAAGGAGATGATCATGCGGTTTTTGTTTTTGAGTTTGCTTATATAGTGGATTACGTTGATGTGTTTCCTTATATTAAACCATCACTGCATCTATGGGATGAAGCCTACTTGATCATTATTGATGATCTTTGTGATATGTTCTTAGATTCAGTTTGCATGGACTTTATTGAATATTTTTGCATCGATATTCATAAGGGAAACTGGCCTTAAGTCCTCTATTTTGTTGGGACTTTATATGGTTTAGTTATCAGAGTAATTGTGGCTACTATATAGAATGAATTGAATAGAGAACATTCTGTTTCTATTTTGTGAAATAGTTTGAGAACAGTTGGAATTAATTCTTTTTTGCAGGTCTGATAGAACTCTGCACTAAACCCATGTGGGTGGTCCTGGGCATTATTTGGTTCGGAGACTATTAGTGACTGCTTCTATTTCTTTAGGTGATATGGGGCTGTTTAGATCTTTATTCTTATCTGGATTTAACTTTGGTACCTGATTTCTGTCTAGAAAATTGTCCATTTTGTCCAAGTTTTCCAGTTTTTTTAGTATAGCCTTTTGTAGTAGGATGTGATGATGCCTAGGATTTCCTCAGGTTCTGGTCTTATGTCTCCCTTTTCATTTATGATTTTGTTAACTAGGATACTATCCCTGTGCCCTCTAGTTTGTCTTGCTAAGGGTGTATCTATCTTGATACTATTTCAAAGAACAGGCTCCTGGTTTGGTTGATACTTTGAATAGATCTTTTTGTGCCCACTTGGTTGATTCCAGCACTGAGTTTGATTTTTTTCTGCTATCTACTCCCCCTTGTAAATTTGCCTCCTTTTGTTCTAGAGCTTTTAGGTGTGCTGTCAAGCTCTTAGTGTGTGCTCTCTCTTGTTTCTTTTTGGTGGCACTCAGAGCTGTTGGTTTTCTTTGTGGGACTACATTCATTGTGTCCCATAAGTTTGGGTATATTGTCCCTTCATTTTCATTAAACTCTAAAAAGTGTTTAATTTCTTCCGTGACCAAGTTATAATTGAGTAGAGTGTTGTTCAACTTTCACGTGAATGGTAGCTTTCTATTATTTATGTTGTTATTGAAAATCAGCCTTCCTCCATGGTGATGTGATAGGGTGTATGGGATACTTTCAATATATTTGTTGAGTCCTGTCTTGTGACTGATTATATGGTCTATTGTGGAGAAGGTACCATGAGGTGCTGAGAGGAAGATATATCCTTTTGTTTTAGGGTAAAATGTTCTGTAGATATCTATTAAATCCATTTGTTTCATAAATTCTGTTATCTTCAATGTGTCTCTGTTTAGTTTCTATTTCCAGGAACTTTCTATTGATAACAGTGGGTTGTTGAAGTCTCCCACGATTATGGTGTGCAGTGCAATGAGTGATTTGAGCTTTACTAAAGTTTCTTTAATGAATGTGGATGCCTTAGCATTTGGAGCATAGATATTCAGAATTGAGGATTCATCTTGGAAGATTTTACCTTTCATGAGCATTAACTGTCCCTTCTTATCTTTTTTGATAACTTTAGGTTGGAAATTGATTTTATTCTATATTAGAATAACTACTCCAGCTTATTTCTTCAGACCATTTCCTTGGAAAATTGTTTTCCAGCCTTTTACTATGAGGTAGTATCTGGTTTTGTCCCTGAGGTGGGTTTCTTTTATGCAGCAAAATGTTGTGTATTGTTTATATAACCAGTCTGTTAGTCTATTTGTTTTTATTGGTGAATTGATTCCAGATTAAGGCAACTTCAGACCAACTTCTCTTATGAATATCAATGCAAAAATACTCAATAAAATTCTCCCCAAACTAAAAGGGCTATTAGGTCCTTTTCTGATAGTCAAAACTGCAATGAGAACTGCCAGTTTTCCAAGTGTCACTGGCTAATTGTTTTTAGATAGTAACTAGGCTTTCTCCTACTCAGAGCACATTCCAAAAGGTTGTATAACAATTAACCAAAGGTCATCAGAAGGGAACTAATGATTTATTATAGGTTCTAGGGTAAAATATAAAATATTGATCGGGTTTAGCTATACAAAACTTCACTAATATCTTAGTTATGGTTTGATACCTTCAGTGAACCTGTTGATCTGAGACAGTTGATGAACTTTGTAACATGTGCTCATGTATTCTGAAATATGTATAAGTGCTGAGGACAAAGAGACGAGGAAAATCGAGAGAGAAGATTTTTTTTTTTTGCCTTTCTCCACTTAGACTATTTTTTTTCCTTTTACCCACTTAGAAGAATTTTTCCCTTTCTGCACTTAGGATCTTTCTGCTTTTCCCCTTATATAACTTTCATAGGAAATTTTTTACAACTTAGTAATAAATTCTATAATGACTTCTCTAAATTCCTTCTCTTTAAGTGACATCTGGCTAGTAGGCTCAAATTTAGAGCCCAGCAATTCCTGATGAGCTAGAAAAAAGGCTGCATTGCTTAATCCTCCTCTGTTAGGCTACAGGTGTTAATCACCTAAGCCAGCCTACCCTCAGAAAGACCAAGTACTTTTTAGAAGTTATCATCAGCATTTCAGTACAATTTGAGAACTAGAAAGCCCTGAGACACTTCCATTTTAAAGCCATTGCCAGGGTCCTACTCTGTGACTCCACTGCTATCCTGGCTCAGAGCAATCCTGGACCTCAAACTCTACTATAGAGCAGTAGTGATAAAAACAAAACAAAACAAAAACAAAAACAAACAAAAAAACAAAAAACAAAAAAAACAAAAACTACATGGTATTGATACAGAGACTGACAGATGGATCCGTGGACTAGAACTGAAGAACCAGAAAGTAAACCACACATTTATGGACACTTGATATTTGACAAAGAAGCAAAAAAAAAAAAAAATACAGCAGAGGACTGCCAGGTCTGGGTTTATTCAGAGAAGATGCACCAAACCCTCAAGAGACTGGAGGCCACAGACAGTCCCTTGGGTAGGTCTGGTGAGGTGGGGGTTGAAGAAAGTTTTGTGGAAATGGTGGGCGGTGGTATGGGATGTGGAATAGTCAGAGGGTGGACCTGGAGAGGTATAACAACTGGAGTGTGAAGAAAAGATTAAGTAAATCAAAAAAGCTAAATAAATAAATGAATAAATAAATAAATAAATAAATAAATAAATAAATAAATAAATAAATAAATAAATAAATAAATAAATAAATTCTTAATGAACGCTGGCTTTTAAAGAAGGTTTCTTTCTTTTGAGTACATTCTCTCTCTCTCTCTCTCTTTCTCTCTCTCTTTCTCTCTCTCTCTTTCTCTCACCTTTCTCCTCTTTCTTCTCTTCCTATTTCTCACTTGCTGATTTACTGCAGAATATTTATCAACAGTCACCTCTTATTCTACCTATGTTTAGAAGGGAATGAGTCTCTGCCTCTTTAAGGTATCTAAGGGAGTTTTTTTTTTCCTACAAAATTAAAATGAGAGTATTGGCCTGGAAATTACCCAATGCTTGTTTTGTAGTGTGTAGCACTTTCCTGATACTTCCAGAGGAGTTCCTATTGGTTAAAAATTTGTGTCTGTGTATCAGAGGGAGAAAAATAAATGAAGAAAGAGAGGATAAGGTGGGAGTACTCATTGTTTTTTAATTGCTGAGAAATAATCTATGCATTAGACACACCAGTGCTTTGGTCATTTCCCAGATAAAACACCTGCTTTTAGCTAACAACGATTACAAACACATATATTAAAAATATGTAAGTATATATTTGTGAGAATATGTTTTCCATTGATTTAATTATCAGAAATAATATTTTTCAGTCCTATACTTAATTTGTGTAGCCCCTAGATATGAATCCCTGAAATATGTGTACTTGGGCTTTTGAAATATATTGAGATAGCTATCCAGGCTCTATTCTAATCTATCAGAACAATGTATGTCAGTTATAATAAGTATATAATATCTCTAACATAATTACTGAATAATATATAGATAAAGCAAGACATCAAACTTTCGCCCTTAGAGATGCCCAGACAAAGATAGCTGATAACAAACAGCTCTGAAAAGATAGTTAATAAAATTTATATTTGTCCACTTTGGTGAAGTAAAACCCCTCTGCACAGATATTTCTTTCATGATATAGAATAGAGGTCTTAACTGTCACAGAACAGATTTATATAGTTTGTCAAGGCATTCTTTACATGATTACAAAAGAGGTCGAATATTTATGACATAGTCTTTAGTTGAATTGAACTTTTATAAAGAGAAATTTGACAAAATATAATATTTACTCTATGGGTAATTTCAAAAAATAGAATGGTTTGCACGGAACAAGTTTGTATTGGAAGGATTAGAAGTTCCAAGTTATCCTTGGTTACATACTAAGTTGGGGCCAGCCTAGGCTATATGACAACCTATCTGAAAATAGGAAATTACTGGAACCAGTAGTTTGTCTTTATGAATCCTGTACTTTGGAGACTGAATCATGAGCAATATCAGAAGTACAAGGACTATCAGTACCAGAAAGTATAAAAAGAATTTCTCCAAATAAAAATAATTTAAGAGTTATACTTAGGGGCGTGATTAAGTTGCCAGGGAATAAAAGTACTTTGAGTTTAGAGTGGTCAGTAATGAGGAGTGAGTATTGCTCTTGCACAGGACTCACTTTGGGTAGCTCACAGTCACCTTTAGCTTGAGCTTCAGGAGGCCTCTGGCACCTGTGGGCAGGTGCATTTACTTACACACGTATGTACGTACCTACACACACACACACACACACACACACACACACACACATACACACACACACACACACACACACACACACACACATTCACATTTAAATAATAGGGAAAAGTACTTTGCTTTATCTATCAGTTTAAAGGAAGTTTGAGTTGAATGTACTAAAAAGAGTTGCCTCATAACCAAAGTATGAAATCTGCTAGTCTTCCACAAATTAGGTGACTTAGAGCCACTAGCCAAATAAATTACACCCTATAAAATCAAATAACCCCATTAAAAATGGGGCTCAGAACTGAACAAAGATTTCTCACCCGAGGAATACCGAATGGCAGAGAAGCACCTAAAAAACTGTTTAACATCCTTAATCATCAGGGAAATGCAAATCAAAACAACCCTGAGATTCCAACTCACACAAATCAGAATGGCTAAGATCAAAAATTCAGGTGACAGCAGATGCTGGCGTGGATGTGGAGAAAGAGGAACACTCCTCCATTGTTGGTGGGATTACAAGCTTGTACAACCATGCTGGAAATCAGTCTGGCGGTTCCTCAGAAAATTGGCATAGTAATACCAGAAGATCTAGCAATACCTCTTCTGGGCATATATCCAGAAATGCCCCAACCGGTAAGAAGGACTCATGCTCCACTATGTTCATAGCAGCCTTATTTATAATAGCCAGAAGCTGGAAAGAACCCAGATTCCCCTCAACAGAGGAATGGATACAGGAAATGTGGTACATTTATACAATGGAGTACTACTCAGCTATTAAAAAGAATAAATTTATGAAATTCCTAGCCAAATGGATGGACCTTGAGGGCTTCATCCTGAGTGAGGTAACCCAATCACAAGGGAACTCTCACAATATATTCTCAGTGATAATTGGATATTAGCCCAGAACCTTAGGATACCCGATATAAGATATAATTTGCTAAAAACATTAAACTCAAGAGAACGAAGACCAAAGTGTGGACACTTTGCCCTTCTTAGAATATGGAATCGAAACACCCATTGAAGGAATTACAGAGACAAAATTTGGAAGTGTGACGAAAGGATGGACCATCTAGTGATTGCCTTATCCAGAGATCCATCCCATAATCAGCTTCCAAATGCTGACACCATTGCATACACTAGCAAGATTTTGCTGAAAGGACCCAGATATAGCTGTCTCTTCTGAAACTATGCCAGGGCCTAGCAAATAAAGAAGTAGATGCTCACAGTCAGCTATTGAATGGACCACAGGGCCCCCAATGGAGGAATTAGAGAAAGCACCCCAGGAACTAAGGGAACTTCAACCCTATAGGTGTAACAACAATATGAACTAAGCAGTACCCCGGAGCTCTTGTCTCAAGCTGCATATGTATCAAAAGATAGTCTAGTCGGCCATCACTGCAAAGAGAGGCCCATTGGACTTGTAAACTTTATATGCCCCTGTACAGGGGAATGCCAGGGCCAATAAGGGGGAGTAGGTAGATAGGGGAGTGGGGGTGGGTGGGTATGGGGGACTTTGGTATAACATTGGAAATGTAAATGAGCTAAATACCTAATAAAAATGGAAAAAAATAAATTACACCCTAGACATGTAGAGCCATGAGGTCCACTGGATAACTGTGGATAGAGATTGATGGTAGGGCTATTGGATTATGTACGGGGAGGCTTAAATAAAACTGAGAGAGTCACAGTCTCATGTGATAGAGCTTGCTTTTGTTTGTGGTTGGTATTATATAGTATTATAATCCTTACTTGCTTTCGAGACATATTCCATATAGTTCAGACTGTCCTTTATCTCACTTAATAGCTCAATATGACTATGAACCACTGATCCTCCTGCTTTCATTTACCAGAACAGCTAGGATTAAAGAGATGCCCTACTTGATGCAGTTTTAGAGAACAAACCCAAGGCTTCATGCATGAGAATAAAGCACTCTACCAAATCTACTTCCAAAGCTGCAAGCCTTCTGTTAATGATAAGTCCAAGACAACATTTCTTAACCTTAACACATCATGCCTATGGCTATATTCATTAAAGTCCTCTGCTATCTAATTCAATATCAACTTCACACAAGCCAGAGCCATTTGAGAATATTGAATTTCAATTGAGAAAATAACCCCACCAAACTTTTGCCTGGAAAAGGCTTCTTGAATTTTATTAATTAATGATAGCTATGGAAGGATATCCCAGTTGGCAGTATCAGCTCTGGACTTATGGTACTGGATGCTATTAAAAAAATGTAGGCTGATCAAAACATGGGGAATATGCCAGTATGCAATTTTCCTACATGTCCACTACTTCAGGTCTTACCTGCTCCAAATTCCAGTCTAGGGTTTCTGGTGTGACTTTCATGTATGATGAATTACAAACTGAACTATGAACCAAACCATTTTCTCTCCCAGTTGATGTAGTTCATGATGTCTTATCACCTAAATACAATCCCTAACTAAGGCAAGTTAGTATGCCATTGTGGCTCACTTGGAATACCAAGTACTGAATGTTCACGGTGGGCCAGATAGAGCATAGAAATAATGAACTTCACTGCTCATGATAATGCATACCTACTATCTATGTACATGAAAGACAGGAGGATGAGTGTAAGTTCAATGCAATGCTGAGCTACCTAGGGAGGTTCTGAGTCCAAAACAAAAAAAAACAAAAAAAAAAAAACAAAAACAATAACAAAAACAAAGAAACACAAAACAGAAGGTTAATGAGATGCTAAACAAATAAATCACTTGCTAAGAAATTGTGATGGCCTTTATTCCATTCTCAGAACATACATGAATGTAAAGAGGGAACTGCATTCAGCAAAGTGATGCTCTGACTTCCACATGTGCTCTAGATCAGATATGCTACCACATAATAATAATAATAGTAATAATAATAATAATAATAATAATAATGATGATGATGATGATGATGATGATAAAAAATAATGTGTTTTAAAACTGAAAAGAAAATTTATTCAGTCATATTATATTAGGCTTATAAAAAAAACTAGCACTGAGGAAGAGAAAATGCAGTAGTATTGAAAGTTTGAGGCAAGCATGAACTGCATTAAGAAGGTTAGCACCTTATAACTTTCTGTAGGTATCCTGGCCAAAACAAGGTACATGAAAGTTTATTTTACACACAAATTCAGACTATAGTCCATCACTGTTGGGGCATCAGTGCAACAGGAAGTAGCAGAAACTTGACACAAGTCAAGAGTAGATATCAAGGAATTGATGTGTGTATGGTTACAAGAGCTTAATTTGCTTTCTTTATTCTCATACACTCCAGAATCCCCATCGTAAATAATGGTGCCACAACAAGGGAAGTTCTTTCCATAGAAATTAAAAGTAATCAAGGTGCAGGCCCACAACCATGCTCACAGACTAAGTAGTATAGACAATCCTTCATTCAGATTTCCCTCCCAGGCAATTCTATATTGTGTTAAGTATATAACATTAACCACCACAGCTTCATTCATTGTTAACCAGTCACATAGACACATCACATTATGTTTTAGACATAACCTACCAACACTTATTTCCAAAGTTCTCTGTGTGTTTAATAATGCTAAATACAGTTCAACTTTAAAAGTCTTCATAGTCTTTAAAAACTTTAACACATCAAAAAATGTATTGTGATATCTTGTAGAAAATTATGTTATTGCTATGCATAATAGAATAATGTAAAAATTCTTATCACAAAATAAAAATAAGTATTAGGAATAGCAAATGATGACTATACAAAAAGCCAAAATCAAGCAGAGAAATGAAATCCTCCATTTCTGGGGCTTTTCATGGAGAAATCAGCTTTGGTGTTCCAATTCCTCTACATATGCTATCGTCAGCACACACAGATTTTCTCAGCATTTAAACTGATTCCATTTCTCACCTCCAGATGTCTTTGTCCAGATATTAGATCATGTCCCATCATCCTGGCCTTTCTAATACTCTGGAATCTCTATAGTAGCTTAAACCTTACCTTCATAACTTCATGCAACAGCCTCTTGGGGCTTCTTTGCCAGGATTCAAACTCTCTCACACATTTCTGGCCTCAGCTGTTCTTAAAGACTGTCTTAGTATTGCATCTTTCATATATTAAATTTAGAAAATGTAGACATTGCCACCAAATTTCAAGACTGGCCCAAGAGGTAACCTAGTTTCACTGGACCATAGCTGTAACATCATATCTACAGTTAATGTATCTGAAACGTTTGACCATGTTTCATCAACACTAGTATCATTGGCGAATGTAAAACATACAGAGTTCCTAAAGCTTTTTAATCATTCCCAATTCTAAGGTATGTTAATTTTAGTTTTAAACAAATTCAACATATATATTTTTGGTATGAACTTCATTGTACAAAATTACATTTCAAGGACTTGTGACTTTGTAATTAAAAATATGAACATAAGATGTTAAAAAAACATAAAATGTATGCACAATGAAATGTTTTGTCCACAGACATCCAAATTCTCTCAACATGTCTTACAATTTCTAGCCTCCATTCTCCATTTAATGTTGCCTTAACTCAAAAGGATTAATGATAAACACCTTCTTTCTGAAAATATATTTTTTCCAAATTCAATAAAATAAAATAAAATAAAAGCCAATTCAGTTAAAAGAATTCATTTCTTTCTGCTGGAAAACTCAAGTTGATCGTGCTGTGCTTTAAACTATTTCGAGTATTTGATATGCTCTCTAAATTATAGAGTTTGACTCACATCTTAAGGGTACCCTGAGAAGTTCTGGAAAATAATTTTATAATATTCAGTCAAGTTCCTACAAATCCAAAGTAACCAAAATATCTTTAGAAATCTCCAACCCTTGTAAAAACATATTATCTTGCAGATTTTATAGTATATACACCTGTACTGGCTAGTTTGATGTAAACTTGACACAGCTGGTGTTATCACAGAGAAAGGAGCTTCAGTTGAGGAAATGCCTCCATGAGATCCAAATCTAAGGCATGTTCTCAACTAATGAACAAGGTGGGAAGGCCCTTTGTGGGTGGGACCATCTCTGGGCTGGTAGTCTTGGGTTCTATAAGAGAGCAAGCTGAGCAAGCCCGGGGAAGCAAGACAGTAAAGAACATCCCTCCATGGCCTCTGCATCAGCTCCTGATTCCTGAACTGTTTGAGTTCCAGACCTGACCTCCTTAGTGATGTAAGCCAATAAATCCCTCCTTCTTCCCCAAATTGCTTCCTGGTCATGATGTTCTGTCCAGGAATAAAAATCCTGACTAAGACAACACCCTATCCTGTTACATATATTATGCTATTTTTTTCTAAGCCCAGTTCATACAGATAATTATGTCTGACAGAAAATAAAGCTCATTAATTTGAACAAAGTGTTTCAATAACAGAATTTACTGTGGTCTTGGAGGGTTAACATGGTGAGTCAAAAAATGAGATGAACTGCCTTGTTGCTGCTCTAAGAACTTAAGAGGTTTTTTTGCAATGATGATTTGTGGGAATTTAAAAGGTATACATAACTACATGTGTATTGTATGTGTGTGTGTGTGTGAGAGAGAGAGAGAGAGAGAGATTAGGATAAAATAATTTGTATTATTATTATTAACAATTTTTCATACAATATATTTTGAGCATGTGTCCCATCCCTGAATTCCTCCCAGATTTTTTCCAACAATCAAACCCAATTTAATGTTCTTTCTCTTTCTTTCTCTCTCTTTTTCTTTCTCTCTCTAAATGAAAAAAGCAAAAAAGCCTGAATCAACAGCAAAAAAAATCATGAAATCAAAAAGCCTCAGAAAATCACACACACACAAAAAAAACACACATATATACACATACACACAGAGAGAGAGAGAGAGAGAGAGAGAGAGAGAGAGAGAGAGAAAGATAGAGAGAGAAAGTCAAAATAAACAACATCAAAGAAGTCCACAAAAATAACATGTGTTGGTGAACTCTCTGTAGGTATTAGTCAACTCTGGAATGTGGTTGACATGCACAGTAATATTCCATCAGAGAAAGAAAATGTTCTTTCATATTCCTGAGGGTCTCAATTTAGAACAGAGTCTATGTCAATTTCCCCATCTAAGTGTTGGGATCTCATCTATCTTGAACTTGTACAGATTTCATTTTTGCTACCACATTCTTGTGAATTCTTATGTTCAACACCATTTTGTCTGGAAGAGAATGAAGAGGAAACCATATTTTTATGAAACTTAATAAATAAGTTTTCTCCACTTAAGAATAAGAACAAATTTGTTCTTAGAGTTATAACATCTCTCTTTTCTAAGAGACCATCTCATTACAGATATGTGTTCATTCCAACTATGAAATAACTAATATAATAATGTAAACATTTAGTTATCTTCCAATATAGGTAAATATTTACAATATTCAACAGATTTGGTAAATCAATTCAAAACTGACATTACTAATTTGAAAATTAAATAACTGTTTATTAAAATTACTAAGGTATAAAAATAAGTATGATTGCTATCAGAAAATATTGCCTTAATAAAATTAAGAATAAGTGAAGTAACAATTTTACTTAATATAGATTGTATCTCATATTCATCAATACTATTTTAAGTTATTATAGTCTTTATTTTATGCATCTGGGATTAGATGACATGCTGAATTTCAGTGCCTGAAATAATAATTAGAGATGTTAGGTGACTGGGAGGAAACTGGATTTGATTTTTATACTGATTGTGTTTTTATAATACTAATATTTAAATCCATTGGTGACTACACTAAAGCTTTTTGAATCACTTTTTTTCAAATTTTAGAATCTTATGCTACATCTTACACTACATAGCAAGGCATTATTCAACAGATTCTTAATTTGTTAAATTGTTCTTTGTGAATGACAATGATGTGTAAGAATATTAAAATCATCAATATACTCACCAAATACCTACAATGTTTTTAATATGTTGAAGGAATTTTTATATTCTGCACCTTTTAGAAAAATATCTTAATGTTCATTAGACACAGCCCTGGAAGGAATTAGGGTAATTTTTTTCTATGAGCTTAGAGATGGATGAGTCCTTCAGAAACATTTAGAATTTCTTTTTACCATGAGCATTCTTGAATCTCGACTGTCCTGACCCATGAAACAATCGAACAGGGTCTGAGAAACCACCTAAGGAGAGAATGGGGATCAAGAAACACAAAGAATGGACAGCAAGACAAAAAAAAAAAAAAAAAAAAAACAACAACAAAAACCTGATCAAGCTGACAAATTTTGTTTTTCACAGGCAGGTTTTATACCCATAGAAAAAGGAAATGGGGAGTGAAAATGATGCGAAATCACTTTGTTTCTGGGGGAGTGCACCTGATCCCCAAAGCAGGATATTGACTAGGTAAAAAAAGTTCAGCAGGAGGAACAGAACAGAGTGTGTTGCTAAGTACCTGTCCACAAGATCTATAGCTATTTGTTCTTAACTGGGACTAGTACTTTCTTACAGAGGCCTCAACTTTTCCCACAGAAATCTCAACTAAGATAGGACTTTTCCACTAAGGCCAAAACTTTGTTAGAAAGGACTTCTGGCTGACAAGGCAGTTAACTTCACCCACAGTCAGTCCCAACACTTGTCTATAAATACTGCACCTGGAAATTAAAAATAATATTTGTTTGCATGATATGTAAGCAGGAACATGTCTTGATTGGATTAACAAATTTTGGATTAGAATGGCTAGAAGATAAATACGAAAAGACAAATTAAAATTAAGTTAACTATTGGGTAAGTAAACCTAAATAATATCCTTTATTGGCAAAACCAGAAACTAATATATAGAAAAACCATCAAAGTTTCAACATTAAGGTCAAAAGAGCTATGAAACAAAAACCTTTTTAAAAGTAGGGATGTGAAAATTTTAATTTCTCATTTGTTTAGTGTTGCATGAGACTGTAGAAAAAATAGTGACAATGGGATAGAAGTCAACATAAGATTCAAAGTCACACAAAACATTAAAATAGACAGCATTTGCTAAATAAAAGTGTAATTTCAAAACTTAGTGAAATATTTATTAATAAAATACTATTTGAAAGCATGGGGCAATGAGCAGTCTAAAGCCCACACTAAAATGTTAGCTTATCTTTGGAGTTATTAATAGTATGCCAAAATTGGCATATCTTCCTTTGAGACACGGATGCATTTGATGAAATCATATTCTCTCTAAAATTTTCATAACATCAACACTGCTGACAAGTATGAAGAAAGCAATGACTTGACTAGCTATTGATGTTGCAGTAAGTTTGTATTTTATTTTAATTTATTTACATACCAATATCCCACCTCCTGATCCCACTTCCTACAGTTCTTCAACCCATTCTTCTTCCCCATTTCCTCTGAGAGGGTGTTCCACAAGCCACCCACCCCATCTCACCTCAACATATCCCACACCAGCATCCATGATGAATCAAGTCTCTCCAGGATTCAGTCTATCGTTTCCCACTGGGCTGGAAAAAGCAGTATTCTTCTACATATGTGCCAGGGGCCATTTACTAGCCCAAGTGTGCTCTTTGGCTGGTGGCTTAGTCTCTCAGATCTTCCTGGGAGTTTGGGTTAATTGACACTCTTGGTAATCCTATGGGGTTGTCATCTTCTTCAGTTCTTTCAAACTTTTATCTAACTCTTCTGTATGCATCCAATGATTAACTGTAATTATCTGCATCTGTCTCAGTCAGTTGTTGTTAGAGACACTAGGGGCCCTGTCTATTACCTGGAGGTGGTCTTTCCAGGTTCCATCTCCCCACGTTTGGGCAGTTCGGCTAAATCACCACCGAGTTTTGGGAGCCTCTCACATCCCAGGTCTCTGGGCCTTTCTAGAATTCCTAAGAGCTCCCCACCACCAGACTACACATCTGGTACATGGATCAGACCCCCTGAAACTGGAATCATGGATGATTTCAACTTACAAAGAATGTGTAGAGAAACAAATGTTTTCTCTGGAAGAGTACTGGCTATCACTCCTAACCACTGAGCAATCTCTCCAATACAAGAATAGTATTTCTTTAAGACAAGATGTCTTTTCTAGAAGTTCTTATATTGGACATTATAGATAAAATCTTTTGTTACATGATGTTAATTATCTGAGAATATGTTTCCCATCTGTACCTTAAATACTAGATTAATTTATAATGTTAACTGTCACTAAACAACATTAATAACTATTTTTCATTCCATTTTTCATGCAGGTTATTGAATACTAAATAAATAGTCTGATGTTATGCTGGGCATGGTTGTGCACGCCTTTATTCCCAGCATATGGGAGGCAGAGGCAGGTGGATTTCTGAGTTCGAGGCCAGCCTGGTCTACAAAGTGAGTTCCAGGACAGCCAGGGCTATACAGTGAAACTCTGTCTCACAAAACCTAAATAAATAAATAAATAAATAAATAAATAAATAAATAAATAAATAAATAAATTAATTAATTAATTAATTAATTAATTAATTAATAAAAATTAAAAAAAGAAGTCTGATTTTATTGTGTGAATTGATGCATTTAAAATTAATGCAAAATATAACATATGATTATTCCCACAATTAAGATATCCATAAGATATCTTATGTGATAAAATGTTTTAGCAGTGAACTATATTTTAACAGAGAGATCATTGAGAAGCCCTTAACTTGTGTCCTTTATTATCCAAAATATGGTGTATTATGTGTATGTATGTATATATGAATGTATGCATTGTATGTGTGTGTCTTTCTGTGAGTGTATTTGAACTTTGTGAGGGTGCGAAGAGAAAGCGTTATGAACCAAGCAGTCCAGAAATGTTGGGGTGGGGTGTCTACTCTGGAGTTATACATCCCAGGATTTGGTGATATTTGAAGCCAGCAAACTCTAACAATAGTCTTACTAATATCCCCTTCTAAATTTGAATCCTATCTCTACACCCATTGCCCAAATTGTTGCTGTATGAACAATATGGATGCTGTAAATTCAAACTCTGCCCTTGTGATTCAATAACAATCTCAGTTAACTACTAAGACATCTCTTTAGATACTCTTTTGTGAACACAGACAAATAATAAAATTCTTCAAGTTTTAGAGCTTTATGATAGCTATGAATTTCAACAAGATATCATAAGGACCTATTAATGATTAGAGGTTTGGCAAAGGTAAGTGCTTGATCATGGACCATTTTCCACTTTGGTTAATGCCTCACATGTTGAATTATACCATATCCGAATATACATGAATATTTGTCTTAAGCATTACACAGAGTAAGAAAATAAACAGAACAGGAAAGTGAATGGAAGATAGTTTTGACATTACTAATTAATTTACAAAATTATTTTTAAGATGGAATTTAAATTGAGAGATAGTAATGGTTAGTGAAGTTCTTAAAAAACGAAATTTTTGTGGAGAAAATAATTGTCTACACTAGATCTTTAGGCTAGTCTGTTCCAATAGGGGAAAATAACTGGTATTGGTAAGACATAATTTTTATTTGCAGTATTTAGTAGGCTAATGCAGAAAATCATACTTTCCAAAGAAATTTGAGCTATGTAGTGAGATCCTATGGCTTAATAAGTGTTCTATTAATACAAGATACCATCACCAGGAAAATATTGTAAAATGAAACCATTTAATCATGACTTGCTTAAAGTTTCAGAGATTTAGTTCATTCTTACTGTGGTGGGAGTGCACTAGCATGTAAACAGACATGTTACTTGAGCAGTAGCGAGAGAATCTTCAGGTAGAAAGAAGAGAGAAACTCTGGTCTTGTAATGGACATTTTGAAATATCAAAATAATACCCAGTGTCAATACTTCCAAAAATGTTATACCCTTTTCAACAAGGTCATACTTATTCCAACAAGGCCATACCTGCTAACTCTTTCAATAATGTTACTTAGTACTTATTCAAGTATATGAACCTTATGGGGGCCATCCTTATTCAAACTGTTTCTAAATACTTTTTTTTTAATTGGACACTTTACTTTTTTGCATTTCAAATGTTATCTCCATTTCATGTTTTCCATCTACAACCCCTATATCCCATCTCCCCTTACCCTGATTTTATGAGGGTGCTCCCCGAACCACCTACCCACTCCTGTCTCACCGCTCTAACATTAGGCATAGAGTGTGGAATAACCACGATACAACTCACGTACTACATGAACTTCAGGAGGAAGTAAGACCAAAGAGTGGATGATTCCATCCTAATTAAAATGGGGAACAAAATAATCAAGGGACGTAGATGATGTGAGGGAATTGTTAAGAAGAGAAGAGGGGGAGCAGAAAAAGAGGGGAAGAATCAGGTATGGGAGAAGATAGGAGAGTTGTTCAGAGGGTCAGGACATTGAACAGGTGTGTATAGCAACTGGGGGATGAGGAACTGGTGGTAAAAAACATAAAGTCCCAGATGCTAAGAAAGCAAGAGCTTCCCAGGACTCCAGAAGAATGGCATTAGCTAAAATACTCCCACAAAGGGGAGGGGAAAACCTGTCGAGACTAAATATATTTTGTAAAGAGAGAAAATAAAGTATTCTCTCCCTTCCTCTTTCTCTGTTTCTGTCTGTCTGTCTCTGTCTCTCCCTCTCCTTTCCTTCATCTCTCCCTCCATAACTCCCACTCAGTTGTGTGGTGTGGTATGGTGGTGGTGGTGGTGGTGGAGATAGTGTGTGTGTGTGTGTGTGTGTGTGTGTGTGTGTGTGTGTGTGTGTGTGTGTGTGTGTGTGTGTGCATGTGAACACACACATGCCTGTGAAGAAATGACATGGTGTGCATGTATAGGTAAGATCACATCAGAAGTCACTTTTATTTCTCTACAATATAGGACATAAGAGTCAAACTCAGGCTGTCAGGGTTGGCAGGAAACACTTCACCAGTTGAACCATCTCTACTGCCCATAACATAAAGGTCTATATCTAGTTTTGTTTAGTCTATGTATAGTTTAGCTGACTATGGATTTACTTTCTTGGTGTATCCTGGCATAAAGACATTCTTCATATTTCTTGAGTAATTGAAAGAAAGAAAGAAGGAAAGAAGGAAGGAAGGAAGGAAGGAAGGAACGAAGGAAGGAAGGAAGGAAGAATAAAATTATAATTTAGAAGTGGTATGTATTTTAAAGGATGTGATATTTGAAAAATAATTATCCCACATATGTTCAGATACATGAACTATTGGCTCCTCCATAGTCTGAGATATAAGAACTCATGGCTTCCCTAAAGCCTCAGACACATTAGTATCCCAGGTGGTGCTGTTTGAGAAGATTATGGAACTTGTATATCTTAAAACCTTGCTGGAGGAAGTATGCCAATAGAGACAGGCTTTGAGAGTTTACTACATCTCCCCCCATCCAGTTCCCTCTCTGTTTTCTGTATGTGGCTGGAGATGTGATCTCTCACCTTGCTGTTATCCATGCCCACTGCTTCTCCTGCCATTGTGAACTATCCCTCAATATTAAGCAAAGAAATAAAAAAAATCATAAAATAAAATAAAATCCCTATCTTCCATAAATCACTTTATGTCATAGTATTTTATCACAACAAGGTAAAAACTAAAATTGAAGACTTCCTTGGAATGTAAGCTGCTGTACATTAAGTTAAAATAATGAAGTCATTAGGCAAATCAATGATATTACTGAAAAAGGACTACTGAAATCCCCATAATTTTATACTTTAGCAAGTAGTACAGTAATGATGTTACTTTCAGAAATGTACTATGGTTATTTAAAATATTACTATTAAAAAAAAATAGATAAATGGTATATGAGAAATCTATCCTGACAATGTTTCTGCATATATAAAATTAATCTAAAACAAAACTTGAAGATTAAATAATTAAGCTAGAGATATTCCTTCCTTTTATGAATTTTCAGTAGGGACGTATAATTTAGGAGAAATAACAGATGTTTCAAGCCTTTGTTTAATAAGGCTTCTGCTACTCTGAAAATGTTTATGCAAACTGAAACGCCCAAAATAAAAATCAGTAAAGAAAATTGTATTTGAACACTGACATTCTTATTATGAACCACACATATGTAAACAAATTAAAATAGTAACATAAATATTTATCTTGCTAACATTTAAAGTATTGAGTAATGAAGTATTTGTGCATATTTTACTGTCTTGAAACAGAATCTCAACAATTACCTTAGGCTGTTTTTTTTAACTCAAAGGCCTCATTTCTTAGTCTTCCAAGTATGGCTGTAGTTATGAGTATTAACTACCACACCAGCAAGAATTGTTTTATATATTTACATGAAAACTATTAGCTGGGATATAGGTATCTGCAGCGTAGATTTTCTAAGAGAGAGAAGAATAAAATATTAATAAATTAGAATGTTAAAAAAATTCAGTTTTGTTGCTCATTTCCTGAACAGAAAAAAAAATCATGATTTATATACCATATATCCAGGATTATGTGTATAAGCTTGTGTGTATTTGTGTGTGTGTGTCTGCACACACATGCACATGCACACACGTGTGCATGTATCTAACTTATTTCTAAAATATAGCTTACTATAACTCTTCAAAATAAAATATCAGTTAACTCACAAAATGTCATGTTTACATGATATTAGTTCAATTTTTAGGGTAGAAACCTAGATGTCAGAAAAGTTAGTATTTTTTTTTATATTATGAAGATAGTTATAAACCCTTGAGTATGTTTGACTTTTTCCCTTTAACATAGAAATGAATAATGGTTTGAAAAGTTGGCACTCTTTTTTAAACTTTTTGTTTGATCTTCCTGAGTTTTAAATCATGCACCCAGTCCCACTTATCTCCTCATCACCTTGTATCCTGCTTCCACCATTGCAACCACCCCAACAGAATAAGAATCTCATTGTGGAATTTCTAATGTCACAGTGTATATCCCACAGTGTGCCCTTTTATCTACACTTCTTTGTTTCCAAGTTGTTCATTTTAATGAGTCTTAAGAGGTCTCTGCCTTCTACTATACTATAAGTACTAATTCATAACTGTAACTCCTCTCAGATATCCTGTTGATGCCCTTTGTCATGGAGATCCTGTAGTATGGGATCTGTAGGGTGGCCACTTTAATCTACTTCAGCAGTTCACCAATAGGGGTAAATGTTGTGGTGGGGCAATTCAAACCACAGGATCTGGGCCTGAGAGGGATCTGGCTAATCAGTCCACCAGCTCTGCCACACTACCACCATCTGGGAGAGCTTTCCTGCCCTTACCCAGCTTCCCTATCCAAAGTTGCAGCCAACAAGGGGCAGAAACAACTTTCATGCTACCATACCCTCAGTGCTGTCTCATTTGCGCCCCTGCCATCAAAGCCATATTTACTGTGCTGCCCAGACAAGGTAGAGGGGTCATACTCTACAGTGCTACAGGAGGTAAGGGATGGAGCCAGGTCTCTAATTCTCACTCCCTATGAGCATGCTCACAAGTAACCCCCCAAACCAGGGCCAGCTCCGCCCTGATGCTCAGATGAGGTGCATGTCCTAATCTCCCAAGTGCTGCAAGAGGTGATTGGGACATTATTCCTGGGCTCATGACCCCATCAGGGACAGCTCTCCTGCCAACGGTGGTGAGGGCAAAAGAGAGGGAAGGGGTCTCTCCTTTGTCCAAACCATTGCACACCACACAAGAGGCAGGACCAGTTTTCCCATGCCCATGCCCACCAGGCAGCTGATCAGAAAGCCCCAAATCTAGGGCCAGCTCTACTCTGCTGCTCAATCAAGGAAGGCTGTCACTAGAGACAGGTTTTGAGATCATATATGCTCATGTCTGGCCAGTGTGTAGACAGCCTCTTTTTGCTGCCTGTGGATGAAGATTTAGAGCTCTTGGCTTCAATTCCGGCTCTAACAAAAAAATCTTCCAGAAAACTACCATGCTTCTCAGCAAGACAATAATGAAATTAACCTCTGAAACTGTAAGTCAGCCCCAGCAAAGTTCTCTGTTTATAGGAATTACTGTGGTCATAGTGTCTCTTCATAACAACAAAACCCAAATTTCGACATCTTCCATCCTTACCCTCCAATTCGTTCTCCAAATTTCTTTCTCACATTCACATTTTATTTTATACTCTATGATAATGATTAAAATGGCCAGGTAATAGTAAATAAACAGTAAATTACTAAGATTTTGTTTTGTGAATCTATTCCACATTTTACCATTTTTATCATAAATGTAACACTGTTCTTGTTTCGAATACAAATAAAATCTCAAAGTAAAATGAACTGTAATAAGAGGATATTAGCCAAAGAAGTACAGATTTCCTAGGATACAATCCACAGAACTCAAGAAACATAACAACAAGAAGGGTCCAAGTGAGAATGCTTCAATCACACTTGTAAGGGAGAAAAAGAAATCACACTAGGCAGAGAGAGAGAGAGAGAGAGAGAGAGAGAGAGAGAGAGAGAGAGCAAGAGAGAGAGAGAGCAAGAGAGAGAGAGAGAGAGAGAGAGAGAGAGAGAGCAAGAGAGAGAGAGAGAGAACTAGGTGGGAGATGGGAGGGGGAGAAAAAAAATGAACACAATCAGGTATGGGAAGGCAGGAGAGAAGCCGTGAGGGTTAGCAGCCCTCCAAAGTCTGCCTGCCCAGAGCATAGGAGGAACTCTGGCCAGATGTGGGCTATCCTCCCTACCCCTCCTTCCCCTGCCCTCATTAGTTTCCACATATTTGGTTCTAAATTTTCAATTTTTAATAAGTCTATGACAATCCTAGAACTGAGGTATCACAAAACTGGTTCATCCTTGTTTTCTGCAATGATCACTTTTCATAATATTAAAAGAGCTGGAGTTCTATTCATCCCTCCATGTTAAAATTGACTAGGTCCTAAGATTGCTGTTTTTACTGACTGCATGTGCTGCTGTTCCCAGTCCATGTCTCCATTCAGCAATCAAAAACCCGCAGCAGCCTTATGACTTGGCTAGGACAATTGGGAATCCTGTAATCGGTTACTGGGCCCAACTGGCTAATAAAGAAAAGCCACTTGGGATGTCATGGTTTCCATATTTAACGTTTGTTCTGTGCCGGCTGGCTGATAACTCATGGCCTGACACCCAACAGATTTTACAACATTCATACCCTAAGTAGACTGAGGGAGACTTTTTTATATGTCTGGGGAAAAGAGAACTGTGGCATATGGGGAACCAGAACAATTCTATTATGCTTTTTGGGGTTGTGAAACATCGGGATAGAAGGCATCAATGGAAGATTTTATCACAGTCACCTGACAGGGGAGAGAATCTGAAGTTCAACTTAAGTTCACCAGCCTAGGAAAGCAGGAAAAGGGCTGGGAAACTGGGAAACCTTGGGGCCTCCGATTTTATATTATTGGGGGGAAAAACCTCAAACTCATTTTCACAATTAGGCTCCTGATAAAACCAATAGTAAACCCCCTGAATGTGACTGTAGGAATTCTGGCAAACACTAAACCTATACCAAGAGGTCTTGCCCTGAAAAACCTATGCCAAAGTCTGTTCTCAAACCAGGGTTTGTTGACCTCCCAGTCCTTCCCCAGCAGGCTCCCTGCCCCCGTAGATCTGCTCTGGTCAATGATGCTAAAAACCTTTCAGATTTTGACCAGTTCCCAACCAGAGCTAACCATCTTCTGCTGGCTGTGTTATTGTGCCAGAAACCCTTTTTATGAAGATGTTGGATTTATGTCTAAATATAATGAGTACGAGAGAGACACTGAATGCATATAGTCCCAAGAGAAGAACCTTAACCATACAGACTTTATCAAGACAGGGGACCTTCCTGGGAAAAGTTCCCTTGTCACATCAACATATTTGTAACCAAAATACCCCCATGGTACATTACAAATAGGTTATTTCCCCCAAACAAGCATGGTGGGCCTATTCAACAGGGTTGACTCTGTGTGTGCATGGAGAGGTTCTTAATTCCCCTACTGCAAGGAGTTCTCTATTCTAGTCCAGTTGGTGCCATGCAAAACCTATTATGCAGAGGAAATAGTGCTGAAAAACCTAATAGGGCATGTTGGGGGAGACCTCAAAAGACAGAAGAGAGAAACTATTTCCCTAACGTTGGCTATAATTTTGGGAGCAGGGCTACCTGGTATAGGCACTGGGATAGCAGCCCTAACATTGTAAGAGAATAACTATACAGCCTTAAATTAGATACAGATCAAGACAGCCAATGCTTTGGAAAATCCATACCACACCTAGAGTGAAATGTAGATTCCCTGGCTGAGGCAGTT
Organism: Mus musculus; assembly: GCF_000001635.26. Taxonomy (NCBI): domain Eukaryota; kingdom Metazoa; phylum Chordata; class Mammalia; order Rodentia; family Muridae; genus Mus; species Mus musculus. The sequence goes on along the minus strand of NC_000087.7, from coordinate 15,843,820 downwards.
GAACAGAACAGACAAGGGTTAGACTTTGTGTTCCTGCATCAGGGAGGCTTGTGTGTTGATGTATTCAAAGAATGTTGGTTTTATGTAAATCACTCTGGCATCAAAGAATTACTAGCTAAGGTTAGAGAAAGCATAGAGAGGTGCCAAAGAGAACAAGAAAACTCCAAAAGCTGGCATCATTCCCTATTTGATAATTCCCCATGGTTAACTACTCTCATTTCCACAATTACAGGGTCCCTTATAATTTTTTTGTTGCTGCTCACATTTGGGCCATGCATAATTAAAAAGCTTTTGCAGTATATAAAGCAGAGATTAGGGACTATTCAACTGATGGTGATGAGGTCCCCGTACAAATCAGTTAGCACAGACGGTTTAGGCCTATAAAGAGTCCAAGATTGGCCTCTAGCGTCACCAAAAAGAGGGGAGAATGTTGAAACACTCAGACTACTAATACTAGAGAGACTTCAGTGTTGTACAGACAGAGGCTCCCATCCTCCTTTCCTCCTTCCCCATCCCCTGCAGCTATGCAGATAGCAAACAGGTGGTTTCTGTGCTGCATCCTCCTGCAGCAGACTGGGCTGCCTCTTCCTCCCCTAGAGTTACAATGACAGGGCCCATAATGAGCAAACATTCTCTTTGCCTCTGTGTCTGCAAAAAACAAAATTCCTGCTGGAAAGAACTCCAAGTACCTATCCTTGAGACCTTAGAGAAAAAGCAAGCTCAAGGGACACCATGGAAAAAGTAAAAGGTAAGCAGATGTCAGCTCACAGACAGATAAAACAGGGCATAAAGTTTGTCCTTGAACAGACACTCATTACCCCCCTCCCACTTCAGTACTATTACACCTTCTAGTCACCTTTTCTGTAAATATTTACACAATTCCTATACTGTATATAAACCCAATGTTTTTTGGATTCAGGGTCACTTGCCATCATTCATGCAGTGAATGCTAGTTGGGCAAACCAAGGTTGAATTTGAAAATAAGACTTTTTTGTGATTTTCAGTAGAATTTGCAATTCTTGGGCTCATCTGGGTTTCCTGTGGACCCAGAGCATAACATACTTAGCTATTAAGAATGAGGACATCAAAAAAAAAAAAATCCAAAACCACCACCACAAACAACAAAAAAAACCACCACCACCACCACCACCACCAACAACAACAACAACAACAACAACAAAACAACAACAACAACAACAAAAAAACAAAAAACAAAAAAAAATGAGGACATCCTAAGATTAATAGGCAAACAGATGGAACCAGAAAATACCATGCTTAGTGAGGTAACTCAGACACAAAAGAACATTCATGGTATGTATTCGCTAACAAGTGGATATTAGCCAAAAACCCAAAACCAAACAAAACCAAACCAAACAAACAACAATAAAAATAGAGAATACACAGGATACAGTCCACAGAACTCAAAGAGCTCAACAAGCTGAAGTACCCTAGGGAAGACACCTCAGTCCTAATTGGGAGGGAGAAGAAAGCAACCACAAGTTGGGAGTGAAGAATGAACATGGGAGAAAAAGTGGAAAGGGGTAGAGTAGTGGATGGATTCTGATCTGGTATTGGATAAGGGAAAAAGACTGAAGCCTTGAGGGCCAGCAGAAATAAAGTAAATAGGCAAACTCAGGAAATAGGATGTTTCAAGGATGCCATATAATGCACCAGAGACCTGGGAGGTGAGAGATTCCATCTTCTGGCTATTATAAATTAGGCTGCTATGAACATAGTGGAGCATGTGTCCTTATTACAAGTTGAAACATCTTCTGGGTATATGCCCAGGAGAGGTATTCCTGGATCTTCCTGTATTACTATGTCCAATTTTCTGTGGAACCACCTCACTGATTTTCAGAGTGGTTGTACCAGCTTGCAATCTCACCAATAATGGAGGAGTGTTCCTCTTTCTCCACATCCCCGCCAGCATCTACTGTCACCTGAATTTTTGATCTTAGCCATTCTGACTGGTGTGAGGTGGATGGAATCTCAAGGGTGTTTTGATTTCTATCTCTCTGATGATTAAGGATGTTGAACATCTTTTTGCTTCTCATACATTCTGTATTCCTCAGTTGAGAATTTTTGTTTAGCTCTGTACCCAATTTTTAATAGGGTTATTTGATTTTTTGGAATTCGTCTTCCTGAGTTCTTTATATATATTGGATATTAGTCTCATAAATGATTTAGGATAGGTAAAGATCCTTTCCCAATCTATTGGTGGTCTTTTTGTGTTATTGACAGTGTCTTTTGCCTTACAGAAGCTTTGCAATTTTCTGAGGTCCGGTTTGTGTATTCTTGATCTTACAGCACAAACCATTGCTCTTCTGTTCAAGAATTTTCCCCTTGTGCCCATATCTTAATGGCTTTAATCCACTTTCTTCTCTATAAGTTTCAGTGTCTCTGGTTTTATATGGAGTTCCTTGATCCACTTCGACTTGAGCTTCTTTTTCTTTCTTTTCTAGATATATTGGATTTTTTGCTAATATTCATTATAGAACAATATGTGAAATGTTTGTAAAATACATTCCTAAATGTTCCATAACCTTCCCAAACACTGTCTCTAGCTGGAGAACAACTATTTAAATATATTAGCCTACTCAAAATATTATATATTCAAATCATAATAAGACTGAAGCTATGGTGACAGCTAGAGGCGTAAATTGCTTCTGAGTAAAATTTTCACACTAAATGGACATCTTTGACCATAGAACAGGCACTGAGTTAACATGTCAGTGGTTGGCATAAATATACCCCCTCCAGTTTAAACGTGTACACGGTGTTTAAACTGTAAGACAGACTTTGCAATACCTATTCCCTTGTTTGTCTTCACAATATTTTATTATTGAATAAAGCTAATTTGTATGAATTTTATTACTTGTCTATTTGGTTTTTATATAGGAGATAGGTTGCCAGGTATATTACTTCTATGACTTCTAGCTTTGTGATTGCTAAGTCTTAGTTGTTAACTTTACTGAATATTGAATTAACTAAAAGTGAAAAGCATTGGATATAAGTGATTTTTGGTTCGTTGCCTCATTTGAGGTCTAAAAACCTATCCTAACTCTGGGACACATATTCTTGTGCTAGCCTATGTAAAGCACATAGAAGACCCTTTTGGTTTTTGCCTGCTTGTCTTCATTCTCACAGGTATGCTTGTACTTTTGAAGGTTTTAGAGTATATTTCTTTGAGAGCCCAACATATACTGAAGAACATCTGGGAAATTCAGTCTTGTGGACAGAATATCTATTGGATTCCATGACTTTCTGACCATAGACATCTATTTTTAAATACCTGGGCTGAACCACAGTGTATAAATCCCTCTACAAACACACACACACACACACACACACACACACACACACACACACACACACACACAATTATTTAAGTTTTTTCTTTAAAGAATTTTGACTACCATACCTAAAATCTCTAAAATTAAATTTATCTTCCTATATCCAATTAATTTCATGCTCCTGTTTTGAAGATATTCGAAACTATGTCATACTATTCATTTTACTAATTATTTTATTTATTTATATTTCAAATGTGATCCCCTTCAGCATACTCCCTCCATGAGGCCCTCCTCTCTCTAAAAGGTTACTCTCTCACCTACCTCTCTAGAATTCCCCTTTTCTGGGGACATAAAACTTCCACAGGACAAGCACACACCCTCATCGTACTGAGGTCAGACAATGCAATCCTCTGCTACATATGTATAGTAGGGGTTATGGACTAGTACATGTATGATTTTTGGTTGGTGGCTTAGTACCTGAGAATTCTGGGAAATCTAGTTTTTTCATGGTGTTGTTCTTCCTATAGGGTTGCAATTCCCTTCAGTTCCTTCAGTCTTTGATCAAACTCTTCCATAGGGGTTCCTGGGTTTAGACCAATGGTTGGCTTTAAATATCTGCATCTATCTCAGTCAGTTGATGGCATAGCCTCTTTTAGGACAGTCATGCCATGTTCCTGTCTGAAAGCATATCTTGGTCAATTAACAAATGGGACCTCCTGAAACTGAAAAGGTTCTGTAAGGCAAAGGACACTGTCAATAGGACAAAATGTCAACCTAGTAATGAAGAAAAGTTCTTTACTAACCCTACATCTGATCGAGGGCTAATATTCAAAATATACAAAGAATTCAAGAAGCTAGACTCCAAAAAAAAAAAAAAACAACAACAACAACCTAACGAAAAAATGAGCTCTAGAGCTCAACAAAATTCTCAATTTAGGAATCTCAAAAGCCTGAGAAGCACCTAAAGAAATGTTCAACATCCTCATTTATAGTGAAATACAAATCAAAACCACGCTGAGATTCCATCCTAAACCAATCAGAATTGTTGAGACCAAAATATCAGTTGAAAATAGCTGCTAGAGCAAATGTAGATAAAAAGAACACTTTATCTTTGCTAGTGGGATTGCAAAGTGTTTTCCAGATTCCATAATCTGGAAAATATTCTGGTATTTCTTCACAAAATTGGAAATAAGTCTATCTGAATATTCATATATACAACTTCTGGGCATATACCCCAAAATGCTCTACCATATCATAAGTAAACCTTCAGTGTTTACAGCAGCCTCAATTATAATAGCGGGGGTTCAGGGACTATGCCGAACTTAGGAAATTAATCTGAACAGGTAAGAGAGTGCACCACAGAACAGGACAGCTTCTGGAACAGGCGGAGCCACAGAACCGCTGAGGCAGCACTATTTTCAGGCCATAGAAAGCCAGCCACCCTCCCGACCAAAGGACAGGTATCTGCCTTTTTAGGAAGGCCTCAGCCTCAGGAGCAGTGGATGCCACCTTGGTTCTGGGACGCAACCGAACTTTGGAACTTAGTCTGAACAGGTGAGAGTGTGCACCACAGAAGCTGACCGCTTCTGGGAAATGCCAAGCAACAAGACTTCTGGAAAAGGTCCTGTTTTGGGCCCACTTCTTGAGCCATGAGGAGGTCCAAACACAAGATAATCTGTGCACCTTCCCTGTAAGAGGAGAGCTTGCCAGCAGAGAGAGCTCTGAGCACTGAAACTCAGAGGAGAGAGTCTGTCTCCCAGGTCTGCTGATAGACAGTAACAGAATCACCAGAAGAACAATCTCTAAACAGAGTCAACTATAACAACTAACTCCAGAGATTACCAAATGGTAAAAGGTAAACGTAGGAATCTTACTAACAGGAACCAAGACCACTCACCATCATCAGAACCCAGCACTCCCACTTCGCCTAGTCCAGGGCACCCCAACACACACGAAAGCCTAGACCCAGATTTAAAAGCATATCTTATGATGATGGTAGAGGACATCAAGAAGGACTTTAATAACTCACTTAAAGAAATACAGGAGAACACCACTAAAGAGTTTCAAGTCCTTAAAGAAAAACAGGAAAACACAATCAAACAGGTAGAAGTCCTTACAGAAAAAGAGGAAAACACATCCAAACAGGTGATGGAAATGAACAAAACCATACTAGACCTAAAAAGAGAAGTAGACACAATAAAAAAAAACTCAAAGTGAGGCAACACTGGAGATAGAAACCCTAGGAAAGAAATCAGGAACCATAGATTTGAGCATCAGCAACAGAATACAAGACATGGAAGAGAGAATCTCAGGTGCAGTAGATCCCATAGAGAACATCGGCACAACAATCAAAGAAAATGGAAAATGCAAAAAGATCCTAACTCAAAATATCCAGGAAATCCAGGACACAATGAGAAGACCAAACCTACGGATAATAGGTGTGGATAAGAATGAAGATTTTCAACTCAAAGGACCAGCAAATATCTTCTACAAAATTATTGAAAAAAACTTCCCAAATCTAAAGACAGAGATGCCCATGAATATACAAGAAGCATACAGAATTCCCAATAGACTGGATCAGAAAAGAAATTCCTCCTGACACATAATAAGCAGAACAACAAATGCACTAAATAAAGATAGAATACTAAAAGCAGTAAGGGAAAAAGGTCAAGTAACTTATAAAGGCAAGTCAATCAGAATTACACCAGATTTTTCACCAGAGACTATGAAAGCCAGAAGAGCCTGGACAGATGTTATACAGACAGTAAGAGAACACAAATTCCAGCCATGGCTACCATACCCAGCTAAACTCTCCATTACCATAGATGGAGAAACAAAAGTATTCCACGACAAAAAAAAAAAAAAAAAAAAAAAAAAAATTCACATATTACCTTTCCACAAATCCAGACCTTCAAAGGATAATAACAGAAAAACAAAACAAAACAAAACAAAACAAAACAAAACAAAACACAAGGAAGGGAACCTTGCCCTAGAAAATCAATAAGGTAATCCCTCAACAAACCTAAAATAAAACAGCCACAAAAACAGAATGCCAACTTTAACAACAAAAAAAAAGAGGAACGAACAATTACTTTTCCTTAATATCTCCTGGAACTTCGGCTGAGAAATAAAGATAAATTAAAAAAAAATAAATAAGGGTGAGATGTCAGGATACTCTGGTAGAGTCAGCTTGTGAGCCAGAAATGCCAAAAAGCTGCTCATGAAAAATGAATTTCTAGGACTCTCCTCCTGGATATTCTGACGAAAGCCAACTCTCTAGTTTGGATCGGTTTGTCAGGCGAAAAGCCTGGAAGCTGTTTCTCGAGGATAAGAGTCCAGGGAAATTTTCCTCTCAGAGTTATGGCATCTCTTTCCCTAACCCATTATATTTAAATTCCCACCACATTAATCTAGTGTATAGATTCACGTGCACTCTATATAGTATTACCTTATAGTAAATGCCTTTTAAGATTGTATTCTAACATAGCTAAAGCCTTTTTTCAGTGTTCTTAGATTCCAGATAGCAGCAAGGAGCTTAACCTATTTAGTAACTAATTAAGCTTTACCATAAAACAATACAGCAATTGATATTTACTCAGCTGTCTGTAGATAGAGACTAAAAGTCTCATTGAGATAGAAATCTTTTACTACAGGCTACATTCCATGTCAAGTATAAGTTGATATACTACCCTGATAAGGGGAAACTCTCCAGACAAGATAAGTTTTACTAGACCTAAGAATTTAGAGCTCTGTGATAATGCATTACTCTTAAGGCCTGTCAAGAGTTAACAACCCCCTGATGCTTTTAACCTTAAAGTGTGAAATTCTTGCCTGGCATTAGGCTGATCCTAGGCAGGGCTTGTTATCCCTATTGTAAACTTTTAATTAGTCCCTGTAAATTCCTTTCTGCTGTAACTGGTGAATTTCAGTATATCTTGTCTTTTTGTGATTTATATCCTCTGATAATTCATTGTTATATAAGTCTGAAGCTCAAACAAAACAATACATTCAGATTCAACACCCCTCTCCTGTTAGACTGATTGTCATTTTCATCCGACTTCTTTGCCCATATGCCTGAAAAATCCAGTTCTTCACAGACCAGGGACCCAGAGGGTCTGTGGCAAATATCTATTAATTTCAATGGTCTCAACTCCCCAATAAAAAGATATAGACTAACAAACTGGCTACACAAACAACACCCAGCATTTTGCTGCTTACAGGAAACTCATCTCAGACAAAAAGATAGACACTACCTCAGAATGAAAGGCTGGAAAACAATTTCCCAAGCAAATGGTATGAAGAAACAAGCTGGAGTAGCCATCCTAATATCTGATAAGATTGACTTACAACCCAAAGTCATCAAAAAAGACAAGGAGGGGCACTTCATTCTCATCAAAGGTAAAATCCTCCAAGAGGAACTATCAATTCTGAATATCTATGCTCCAAATAAAATGGCAGCCACATTCATTAAAGAAACTTTAGTAAAGCTCAAAGCACACATTGCACCTCACACAATAATTGTGGGAGACTTCAACACACTACTTTCACCAATGGACAGATCAAGGAAACAGAAAGTAAACAGGGAAACAGTGAAACTAACCGAAGTTATGAAACAAATGGATCTTACAGTTATCTGCAGAACATTTTATCCTAAAACAAAAGGATATACCTTCTTCTCAGCACCTCATGGTACCTTCTCCAAAATTGAACACATAATAGATCAACAAAACAGGCCTCAACAGATACAAACATATTGAAATTGTCCCATGCATCCTATCAGATCACCATGCACTAAGGCTGATCTTCAATAACAAAATAAATAGTAGAAAGCCAACATTCACGTGGTAACTGAACAACACTCTTCTCAATGATATCTTGGTCAAGGAAGGAATAAAGAAAGAAATTAAGAACTTCTTAGAGTTCAATGAAAATGAAGCCACCTCATACCCAAACTTATGGGACACAATGAAAGCATTTCTAAGAGGAAAACTCATAGCTCTGAGTGCCTCCAAAAGGAAACTAGAGAGAGCATACATTAGCGGCTTGACAACACACTTAAAAGCTCTAGAACAAAAGGAAGCAAATTCACCAAAGAGGAGTAGATGACAGGAAATAATGAAACTCAGGGGCAAAATCAACCAAGTGGAAACAAGAAGAACTATTCAGAGAATCAACCAATCGAGGAGCTGGTTCTTTGAGAAAATCAACAAGATAGACAAACCCTTAGCCAGACTCACTAGAGGGCACAGGGAAAGCATTCTAATTAATAAAATCTGAAATGAAAAGGGAGACATAACAACCGATCCTGAAGAAATCCAAAAAAACCTCAGTTCCTTCTACAAAAGCATATACTCAACAAAACTGGAGAACCTGTATGAAATGGAGAAGTGTCTAGACAGATACCAGGTACCAAAGTTGAATCCAGATCAGGTTAATGATCTAAACAGCCCGATATCCCCCAAAGAAATAAAAGCAGTCCTTAATAATCTCCCAACCAAAAAAAAGCCCAGGACGAGATGGGTTTCCTGCAGAGTTCTATCAGACCTTCAAAGAAGATCTACTCACAGTTCTGCACAAACTGTTCCACAAAATAGAAACAGAAGGTACTCTACCCAACTCATTCTATGAATCCACAATTATTCTGATACCTAAACCACAAAAAGACCCCACAAAGATAGAGAACTTTAGACCAATATCACTTATGAATATTGATGCAAAAATCCTCAATAAAGTTCTTGCTAACCAAATCCAAAAACACATCAAAACAATCATCCGTCCTGACCAAGTAGGTTTCATCCCAGGGATGCAGGGATGGTTCACTATAAGGAAATCCATCAATGTAATCCAGTATATAATAAACTCAAAAACAAAAACCACATGATCATCTCGTTAGAAGCTGCGAACGCATTTGACAAAATCCAACACCCATTCATGATAAAAGTCTTGGGAAAATCAGGAATTCAAGGCCCATACCTAAACATGATAAAAACAATCTACAGCAAACCAGTAGCCAGCATCAAAGTAAATGGTGAAAAGCTTGAAGCAATCCCACTAAAATCAGGGACTAGACAAGGCTGTCCACTCTCTCCCTACCTATTGAACATTGTACTTGAAATCCTAGCCAGAGCAATTAGACAACAAAAGGAGATCAAGGTGATACAAATTGGAAAGGAAGAAATCACAATATCACTTTTTGCAGATGATATGATAATATGTATACGTGACACTAAAAATTCCACCAGAGAACTCCTAAGCCTGATAAACAGCTTCAGTGAAGTAGCTGGATATAAAATTAACTCAAACAAGTCAATGGCCTTTCTCTTCACAAAGGACAAACAGGCTGAGGAAGAAATTAGGGAAACAACACCCTTCTCCATACCCACAAATAATATAAAATATCTAGGCATGACTCTAAGGAAGGAAAAGATCTGTATGACAAGAACTTCATGCCTCTGAAGAAAGAAATTAAAGAATATCTCAGAAGATGGAAAGATCTCCCATGCTCATGGATCGGCAGTATCAATATAGTAAAAATGGCTATCTTGCCAAAACAATCTACAGATTCAATGCAATCCCTATCAAAATTCCAACTCAATTCGTCAACAAATTAGAAAGAGCAATCAGCAGAATCATCTGGAATAACAAAAAACCTAGGATAGCAAAAACTCTTCGCAATGATAAAAGAACATCTAGTGGAATCACCATGCCCAACCTAAAGCTGTACTACAGAGCAATTGTGATAAAAACTGCATGGAACTGGTATAGTGACATACAAGAAGACCAATGGAACAGACTTGAAGACGCAAAGAAAAACCCACACCTATGGTCACTTGATCTTTGACAAACAATCTAAAACCATCTAGTGGAAAAAAGACAGCATTTTCAACAAATGGTACTGGCACAACTGGCTGTTATCATGTTGAAGATTGCGAATTGATCCATTCCTATCTCCTTGTACTAAGGTCAAATCTAATTGGATTAAAGAACTCCACATAAAACCAGAGACATTGATACTAATAGAGGAGAAAGTAGGGAAAAGCCTCGAAGATATGGGTACAGGGGAAAAATTCCTGAATAGAACAGCAATGGCTTGTGCTGTAAGATCGAGAATCGATAAATGGGACCTCATAAAATTGCAAAGCTTCTGCAAGGCAAAAGATGCCTTCAATATGACAAAAAGACGACAAACAGTTTGGGAAAGGATCTTTACCTATCCCAAATCGGTAAGGGGACTAATATCCAATATATATAAAGAACTCAAGAAGGTAGACTCCATATAATCAAATAACCCCACTAAAAATGGGGCTCAGAGCTGAACAAAGAATATGCCCCAGTACAGGGGAATGCCAGGGCCAAAAAGAGGGAGTGGGTGGGTAGGGGAGTTGGGGTTGGTGGCTATGGGGGACTTTTGGTATAGCATTGGAAATGTAAATGAGCTAAGTACCTAATAAAAAATGGAAAAGAAAAAAAAAAGAAAAATATATATCATAAAACTCTGAAATATATAACCTAAGGTTGCTCTTTATGTCCTGAAAAAAAATAAAAAAACAAAAGTTATAGTAAGAAATAATAAAATCAAAGGCAGACATGAATGTGAACTGGAGCACAGAATAAGGCAACTCAAACAAAAATTACATTCTTTTAAAAGCTTAAAATAATAAAATCAAATAAAAAGTGTAAAATACAAAAGGAGGTGGTGAGTGGGAGATGCTAGATATACAAATGACATGAGAAAGAGAGACCAAGAGAGAAGAAAAAAGGATTTTGGAGCTCTCGCAGGAACAGAAGGAAATTTGGAGATGTACTGCTTTCTCTTTGGCCCATACAGGAGACATCCATAATTCTGGTTACATCAAGTTCTCTACCCTCTCTGTATTGTCTGTGTTTGATGCTCCAGTCTTTCCATGTGTCAATTCGTGTCTGTTTTTGTTTTGTTGTCTGAACAACTGTTGTTCTGTTTCATGTTGAATAAAAATAGTTAAAACTTTAAAAAAAAAAAAGATTTCTCACCTGGGGAATACCAAATGGCAGAGAAGCACTTGAAAAAATGTTCAACATCCTTAATCATTAGGGAAATGCAAATCAAAACAACCCTGAGATTCCGCCTTCACAACAGTCAGAATGGCTAAGATGAAAAATTCAGGTGACAGCAGATGCTGGTGAGGATGTGGAGAAAGAGGAACACTCCTCCATTGTTGGTGGGATTGCAAGCTTGTACAACCACTATGGAAATCAGTCTGGCGGTTCCTCAGAAAATTGGACATAGTACTACCAGAAGATCCAGCAATACCTCTTCTGGGCATATATCTAGAAGATGTCCCAACCGGTAAGAAGGACACATGCTCCACTATGTTCATAGCAGCCTTATTTATAATAGCCAGAAGCTGGAAAGAACCCAGATGCCCCTCAACAGAGGAATGGATACAGAAAATGTGTTACATTTACACAATGGAGTACTACACAACTATTAAAGAGAATGTGAGTTTCCTTGGATTCGGATTCCAGAATTGGAGTATAGGGGATGTGATTACTTGGCATTATTCTATTTTAATTCATTCATTCATTCACTCAACCCTGTTCACCTTCTTATTATTACACATCCCATAACTACTGCACATCCACTGTATCAGAGAGCATGTCCCCAAGCCACCTGATCTCTAAACACCCAGGGGCCTCTAGCCTCTTGATACCTCAGTGCATCATCTCTGATTGAACAGAGATCAAATATTTTTTTTTCAGTGTATATTTTGGGGATAATCTAATAGTTGGTATATGCTGCCTGTTTGGTGGTCTATCATTTGGGAGAATTCTGGTACAGAATAATTGAGACAGCAGGTCCTCCTAAAGGGATACTCTCCTCTTCAGCCTCCTTCAGTCTTTCTCCAATTCACCCAATGGTTCAGCAGATTCTGTCCATTGGTTGGTTGCAGACATATGCATCTGATTGTTTCAACTGCTCATTAGGTCTTCAGAAGTGCATTCATGCTAGTATTCACATTACAATTATGTGAATTCAGAAGCCAGCAGAGTTCATGGACTGCAAGCAGGTCTTCTGAAAAAGCAATGCATGATATAATTACCTGAATTTTCTGTCAGTGCTCTTCAATATTGTGTTCTATGTGATGCAATATTCCACTCTCTTTCTCTATCTCTGTCTCTGTCTCTGTCCCTCTCTGTCTCTCTCTCTGTCTCTTTGTCTCTCTGTCTCTCTGTCTCTCTGTCTCTCTGTCTCTCTCTGTATCTCTCTGTCTCTGTCTCTGTCTCTGTCTCTGTCTCTCTCTCTCTCTCTCTCTCTCTGTCTGTCTCTCTCAATATCTATTCCTCTAAAACTCAGTATGACTAATGATTCTCTTCTCTTCTCTTCTACAAAGGGGATGATATTTGAATGTCATCGGCAAATTGTTATTCTGAATCGGAGTAGGGAAAGGACACTTTAAATCTGTTTTTACACCCAAGAGCATGGCTTTTAAAACCTGGTAAATCAGTAGGAGATGAGACAATGTATAGAAGAGCTTGCTTCTTTTGCTTTGGTTTGGTTTAGCTTTGTTTATTTCTATTACACGCAATCATTAGAAGAAACTCTGAGAAATACTGCCTAATGCAAATTTACTGAAGGCAAATAGGTACCTCAGAACCAACATTATATTTCTCAGTTACAATATATAATATATATTATTAGAGCGATTTTTTTCATTAAACCTTGAACAGAATTTTTCTCTGATCTTAACAAAATTGCAAAGTACATGGGGGATAAAGGTGCACATTCTCAGGTGTGCATGGAATGACAATATGTTGAAGACCTTATTAGCCTCCATGTCCTTACACTATGTGCCATATTGGAAAATAAAAAATATACCCTAGCCAATGCAGAACACCAGCATGCTGAAAGTCAAAAAAATGGCTTACTTGAATATGCCAGGGAGATTTCTAACCAAACTGTCACTGTGTATATCTCTAACACAAGGTAGACCTGTTATTGCAAGAGACAGTAAAGGGCAGTAACATTGGTGCACTCTAGGATATGGGCCTGTTCTAAGTGTACATCCATATCAACAAAGAGAATGAAAATTTGCAGCCTGATTGCATAAAGGATATAGATATATCTATTTATCTATACATTAGATAGATAGATAGATAGATAGATAGATAGATAGTTATAATAAATACACAATGATATAAACACACACACACATATATATATATATATATAATATAACACCTATAAGCATATAGCTATAATACATATATACACATATCCATCTGTTAGACAAATATGATATAGGATATTTGTGCACAGCAAGAATTCAGTTTCATAATGCTGATCATCTTTACATATAATCAAATGAATCTGACTTTTTTGTCTACTTCAATGTAATTTATATCACTCTTCATATATTAGAAACTCTTGATACATTTTAATAAATATCAGTAATCCTATTGCTGAATATAGAAAGGTTTGTTCCATTTTCTCTTCATTTTTGTCTTGGTTATATTGTTTAATTTCATATCCCATGTTATCTTCTGTTTTAGATTTCCCCCTGGAAATCCCTCATCTGACCACCTCACCTGGCTCCGAACCGGTGCTGTCCCTTCAATCCACCCACTCTATTTCTATACTAGAAAATCCTACCTCCTGATTTTACTGGACTTAGGATCAGTTATCTACTTTCTCATTCATAAATGCCATCTCTGTGAGATGTAAACTTTACTGTTGTATAGTAAATTTGATTTTGGTAAATTATCATGTCAAGAAAAACTAACTACAATCAAGCAGGATTGGTCCAACAGATTGTATATGTTCAGCAAGTTTACCCCATTCACTAGGTATTATGCCCATTGCAACAAGTTTAAGAAATGTTCCTGACCCAACTAGCAGCTGAAAGAGTCAGATGCAAATAATTGCACCCAACCAATGTCTTGAAGCAGTTGAACACTATTGTTGAATTAACTAAGATTAAAAGATGGTGAAGAGGAGGGCAGCCCTGTAGAAGGACCAACAGTCTCAATTAACTTGCTCCCCCAAGATGTCTAAAACTCTGGACAACCAAGGAGACAAAATATGCCTGCTGATATGAGGCCTCCAACACACATACAGAAGAGGATTGCTGGTTGTGTGTTCCATCTGAATAGATGCACCTAATTTTCAAGAGAAATGAAGTTCCAGGGAGTTTAGATTTCTGGTAGTTTAGAGGTGAGGTGTGGAGACATTTTTGTGGAGAATATGAGGTGTGAAGGAGGTATGGGATGTGGAACAATTGGAGGGTAGATAGGGTGGGGAATAAAATCTGGACTGTAAAAACAAATAATTATAAAGAAAGAAAAAAAAGACAAAAGTTATTTCAATTGCACTGAATTGTGGAATATTAGTGGAGAGTGGTGTGTTCAAGGGTTTTATTTCCTTTTCTCTATAAAAATGCATTCATGGAAAGCAAGTATTAAGATTTTTAAGGATCCAGGACTATTTTGGCAACTGTTCAGAGAATGTTCTGCCAATGCTGAATATCTGAGTTCTGTTCCTCTATCGTCGACTGCTATTTCATAACTGTTTTTGTGTCCCTTAAACTGCAGTTTGAATATCAAGACTTTCTTTGCAAACATGACATCTTCAATCCAGTTTCAATGAGTACAATGTGGATTTTAATGCAGGATGTATTCCTTAAAGGGATGTTTCTGTGGAGACTAACATGAAGAGATATTTTTTTTTAAATGATGATGCATTTTAGACCAAATTCTCATGCTGTTGATGGATGAATGTTAAGGATTAAGTGCAGCTGCAAACATACACTTATCTTTTTGGAAATGTTATTTTCTAGGATGTAGTATAATCAAAATGTTGCCTCCATTTTCATCTATTTAGAATTTTCAGAGTCCAGGACCTCAATCTGATCCGGAAAATGAGGCCAGATTATCATAAAAATTGAATACATGATAATATCAGTTTTAACATTTTCTTTCCTAACAAAATGATAATTGCTTGTTGACATATTTACAAACTTTCTTTATTTTATTCTGTTTTTGTTTACGTTCCTTTATCATATTTTTACACTGGAGTAGTTATCCAAATCTCAGCCTGCACCCCGACTTCCTCATCACATACCTCTGCCCTCATCACCAATAAGATATCCACACATCCCAACCCCCACATATTCCCAATCCCTGGGACCTCAAATTTCTCTGGTGTTTAGGTGTATCTTCTTCCATTGAGGCCAGGTCAGGCAATCCTTTCTGTATATGTGTCAGGGGCCTCATATCCGCTGGTGTATGCTGCCTAGTTAGTGGCATATTATCTAAGAGATCTTAGTTGTCCACAGTAGCTGACAGTGATGTTGGTCATTCTATTGGTCACACTCCTCAGCTTCTTCCAACTAGCCCCTTATTTCAAAAACAGGGTTCCCCAAATTCTGTCAATTGTTGGATAAGATATGTGTATATTTCAAAGCAGAAAAAAAAAAAAAGAATGATTTCACCTTAGAATACAGAGCCATGTTTTGGAGAACACTGAAAAAAAAAAAACAGAGATTATTCTCTCATGAATATGTTCCTACTGGAAATAAGAAAAAGTGTTCTTATTTCATATTTGTTGATTCTTTAGGTTGATTTTTTTCTCTGATACTTTTATTTATAGCCCTATTTGACCTGGGACTTAATTTCTATGCAAGGTCATAGATGCAATTGCCAAATCCAATTTAATTGGAAAATAGCAGGACAGAAATCTTCATGAAAAAAAAATGATGAATAACATTGAAATAAAAATTTGAGAACTTTATTTCTTCCAAAGGAAACAAGAAAATAATTGAGTAAAGATTTTATGGAGAATGTACATTAGATTGGTGGATAAATATTTCTAGACATCACTGGATGAATAAATGTGAATTATTCCAAAACAAGATAAATGCAGTGTAAGTCAATAATTTAAAGAGATGTACCAACTTAATATTTGACAGTATTCCTGAGCTATGTGTTCAGATATCTGACTTCTATCTGACACCTTGGATAGAATTTAAGTCTGGTCTTATTTCAATGATGTAGATCTTAGGTGTAAAGATGCATCCAAACATCCCTGCACTGGATGCCAAGATTGAGAAGACCTCTACAGCAGCCATGACCATGCCCTTAGTCCTATGTGAGTCATGGAGGAAGGTGAAATAAACACTGCAGAATCCTAGCACAACAAAGGTCAAGAACTTGGCTTCATTGAATGTTTCAGGAAAATTCTTTGCCACGAAATCCACAGTGAAGCTTCCAAGGGCAAGGCAAGTTAAGTATCCCAAAATTCAGTAGAATGTAGTAACTGAACCCTTGTTGCACAAAATGATTATCAATATCATCAATATCAACAAATATCAATATCAACAAATATCAATTTCAACAAATATCAATATCAACCAAAGGAGGAGAAACTGAGAGCCAGATTGCCCACAGAATACATTGACATGGAATATATCAGAAGGATGTATTTCATTGAACTTGATAAAAGGAGTTTCATTAAACCTCTTCCAGGTTCTGTGATTTTGAAAGCCAAACTACAATGATTGTTTTGGCAAGCACTGTGGAAACAGACACCATGAATACAATTCCAAAAGTGATTTGTTGTAAGGCTACAATTTTTTTCTGTTAGGAAGACCAATGAAGAAAAAGGAGCATGAGAAAATGGAACATGAGTGACATGAGTAATAGGTAGCTGATGAGAGATGTGGAAAGACATAGAAGGAAGAACAGGAAGGAAGTTAGAGAGTAAGAAATGTTAAAGCTTAGAGAAAGAGGTGAAAGCATAGAGAGAGTAAGGATTGTAAAAGTTAGAGAGAAAGAGAGAGAGAGAGAGAGAGAGAGGGAGGGAGGGAGGGAGGGAGGGAGGGAGGGAGAGAGGGAGGGAGAAAGAGAGAGAGAGAGAGAGAGAGAGAGAGAGAGAGAGAGAGAGAGAGAGAGAGAGAGAGAGAGAGAGAGAGAGAGAGAGAGAGAGAGAGAGACACTGAGGTAGGGCCAAGTAGCCTCTCATATATTGGGCTTGTTATCTTGCTGTTGCTAGGTAAGTGGAATGAATCTAACCTGAAGATCAGAAGCTTTGGTCATTTTGTATATAACTTCTAGCCATTACTCTCTCCTGAGCAGGGGTGCCTGTGGGTTGGGTAACTTCACCAGGGGCCAGTGTTACAGAAGTACTGAGGAAATTCCATCCTTCCCATGTAGGTGAAAATTACGACCTATTAGGTTTCATCAGGTTTAAGGACTTCAGCATGAGTGGAGACCAGGAATTTGGTACATAGCCCAATGCCCCAAGCTCAATGATCAAATTTAACTCTAGCATCCAGAGTTTGTGGTTTCTGAGCAAAACAACAGCACAGACGATGTGAGTTTGAAACTCTGGAGACTTCCACCATATGAAATCAAGGCATGGAGGTTGGGTTTGGTAAAATGATCTAGAAGAAATCTGTACAACACTGAAAGGACAATTGAAAAGACTCATATGGAAAAGATCAGCAACAGGGAATGCCTCAGGAGACCATCCTTGTTTTCATAGCTTGGCAAGACAAAATTCAAATGACCAATACTACTGGAGGAGAGTCTGTGAATGCATCAGGGAGGGGAGAGTAAGTGTAGGAGGGAGGGTGAGATTGAGAAAAAAAGTAGAAGGAGAAAAAGAAAGAGAAGGAGAAGGGAAAGGAGAAGGAGAAGAATATGGAGAGGGAGAACAGAAGAAGGAAGGGAAGAGGAAGGGATGGAGCAGGATGACAAGGAGAAAGAGATGGAAGAAGAACAAAAAAAAGAAGAGGAAAAGGAAAAAGAAGGAGCAGGAGGGAAGAAGGAGAAGGAGAAAAGGAGAAGGTGAAATAAGGAGGAGAGAAGGTGAGAAGAAGAAGGAGAGAGGACGAAGAGATGGGGAAGGAGAAGAAGTAGAAGAAGATGTGGAAGAAGAACTAAAAGAAGAAAAAGGTAGAGGAGAAAAAGATTGAGAAGGAAGAAGAAAGAAGGAGAAGGAAGAAGAAAGAAGAAAGAAAATTAGAAGAAAATGAAGAAGGAGGAGGAGGAGGAGGCGGAAGAGGAGGAGAAAATGAGAAGGAGAAGGCAAAGAAGGAGAAGAAGTAGAAGGAGGAGAAGGAGAACAAGGAAAAGAAATGAGAAGAGATGAGAGGTATAGATAGGCAGACACAGACGGAGAAACACAGACACAGAGAGAGAGAGGTGCACATAAACATTCACACAGAAACACACAAGTAGGCACAGAGACAGAAAAATATACATAGAAAGAGAGACATGCACAGAGACATTCACAGAGATATACACATTCACACAACTTAATTAAGAAGTATTTACAAAAATATATCTATGAAATTACAAGGATATTAAGTACTAAATTATGTGAGCATTGAGGAGGAATGAGATCCAACCAAAATTTTGCAAGTCCTGCAACTTTCTGCATGCTTCCACACAGCTTTAGCTGTGGGAGTATCAGTTATAGGGCTGTAACTTTTGTTTTCTTCGTTTATAATTTACTGTTAATCTCCTTTCTCCACCATTCAATATGGTCATTAGTTTCCATGTGGAAGGACTTTCCAATGCATGGCATCTAGTGAGAAAGAGAAAACAATTTAAAAATGTCTCTATGCTAGAGCCAACTGTACAAACAATTTTAGTTATTCTTCAAATGCAGGGCTCAAAGAACTCAGAGGCTCCTCTAGCTGGTACAAAGATCTTAAGTTTGGTCCCACAGCATCACTGAGAACCTATTGACAATTCTCACTCAGGTCATAAAGCTATGGAGCATTCCAATGTATTGAGTTCCAAAGAAAAAGACATTTGGAAGCTTATCTCCCTAAAAGTGAAGATTGCACTGAAATTTATGAAAAGTGAGAATAATTTTAAATATGAAAAAACATTCCACACACCCACATTAAAATAATACATGTAGGCAAAATTGACAGCAATCTATTTGACACAATAACCACATACACACAACTAACACACCCACACACACCCAGAGACAGAGAGAGAGAGAGAGAGAGAGAGAGAGAGAGAGAGAGAGAGAGAGAGAGAGAGAGAGAGAGAGAGAGGAGATAAAAAGAGAGAGAGGGAGAGAGGGAGGGAGGGAGGGAAGGAGGGAAGGAGGGGGAGGGTAGAGGGTGAGGGGAAGGGGGAGGGGGAGAGGTGGAGAGACATATGTACACTTACAATAATTTTTTTTTTTTTAGTCAAGTTGTCAAAACTGACACAATCAATGTACAGGAAGAGATGTATATGGCAAACACTTACTGGGGACAGACTGTCATGATAAGGACAGCATAGGAGGAAACAAGTTGATCTGAGGCATTGAGAGCCTGAATGGGCCCTTCTACAGTTGGTTGGATTAAGAATCCAAGATTTAGTTCAGAACCACCCAGCTCCCTCCTTCTTGTCCCAGTGATCTACTTCTGCTAGGGTACAGTCACAAAGGTTCCACAACATTTCTAGACAGTTTTCCCAGTTTGAGACACCTGGGACTGTGGGAGAAATACCCCCCCATCTTAATTAAACTAAGCCACGCAAGTGCAAAATATTTTTGAAAACAGTTTAATTTCAATTTTGGAAAGAGATCAGAGAGCTCTACTTTGATATGGACTGAATTAGTCTTTAGGTTCCATTGTGCACCCTAAATTAAATATAGTGTAAAAGATTCCGTTTTCTATGTAGAAAGTGAGGGCTGAAAACAACACACTAATGGAGATAAAATGCAAAAAAACTGGGATATATAATAACAATTCAAACTGACAGTGTGAAAAACAATGTATTTATACATGTTAACTGTCCTATTGACCACAGTGTCATTCATCATTGTGTTAGGAGATCCAATCTAGAGATTAATCATCAGGGTTTGACAGTAAAATAATTAGGCTGGACCATCTAGTGATTGCCATATCCAGAGATCCATCCCATAATCAGCTTCCAAATGCTGACACCATTGCATACACTAGCAAGATTATGCTGAAAGGACCCTGATATAGCTGTCTCTTGTCAGAGTATGCCTGGGCCTAGCAAACATAGAAGTGGATGCTCACAGTCGGCTATTGGATGGATCACATGGCCGTCAATGAAGGAGCTAGAGAAAGTACCAAAGAAGCTAAAGGGATCTGCAACCCTATAGGTGGAACAACATTATGAACTAACCAGTACCCCGGAGCTCTTGACTCTAGCTGCATATGCATCAAAAAATGGCCTAGTCGGCCATCACTGGAAAGAGAGGCCCATTGGACACGCAAACTTTATATGCCCCAGTACAGGGGAACGCCAGGGCCATAAAAGGGAGTGGGTGGGGAGGGGAGAGGGGGTGGGTGGCTATGGGGGACTTTTGGTATAGCATTGCAAATGTAAATGAGCGAAATACGTAATAAAAAATGGAAAAAAAACTCTGCACTAAACCCATGTGGGCGGTCCTGGGCATTATTTGGTTGGGAGATTATTAGTGACTGCTTCTATTTCTTTAGAGGGGTATGGGGCTGTTTAGATCTTTATTTTGATCTGGATTTAACTTTGGTACCTGTTTTCTGTCTAGAAAATTTTCCATTTTGTTGAAGTTTTCCAGTTTTTTTTTTAGTATAGCCTTTTGTAGTAGTATCTGATGATGCCTAGTATTTCCACAGGTTCTGGTCTTATGTCTCCCTTTTCATTTCTGATCTTGTTAATTAGGATACTATCCCTGTGCCCTCGAGTTCATCTGGCTAAGGGTTTATCTATCTTGACACTATTTTCAAAGAACAGACTCCTGGTTTGGTTGATACTTTGAATAGTTCTTTTTGTGCCCACTTGGATGATTCCATCCTTGAGTTTGATTATTTTCTGCTATTTACTCCCCCTTGTAAATTTGACTCCTTTTGTTCTAGAGCTTTTAGGTGTGCTGTCAAGCTCTTAGTGTGTGTTCTCTCTAGTTTCTTTTTGGTGTCACTCAGAGCCCTTGGTTTTCTTTCTGGGACTACATTAATTGTGTCCCATAAGTTTGGGTATATTTTCCCTTCATTTTCATTAAACTCTAAAAAGTGTTTAATTTTTTTCTTTATTTCTTCCTTGACCAAGTTGTCGTTGAGTAGAGTGTTGTTCAACTTTCACGTGAATGTTGGCTTTCTATTATTTATGTTGTTATTGAAGATCAGCCTTCATCCATGGTGATGAGATAGGGTGTATGGGATACTTTCAATATTTTTGTTGAGTCCTGTTTTGTGACTGATTGTATGTTCTATTGTGGAGAAGGTACAATGAGGTGTTGAGAGGAAGATATATCCTTTTGTTTTAGGGTAAAATGTTCTGTAGATATCTATTAAATCCATTTGTTTCATAACTTCTGTTATCTTCAATGTGTCTCTGTTTAGTTTCTATTTCCAGGATCTTTCTGTTGATAAGAGTGTGTTGTTGAAGTTTCCCACTATTATGGTGTGCAGTGCAATGAGTGATTTGAGCTTTACTATAGTTTCTTTAATGAATGTGGATGCCTTTGCATTTGGAGCATAGATGTTCAGAATTGAGGGTTCATCTTGGAAGATTTTACCTTTCATGAGCATTAACTGTCCCTTCTTGTAGTTTTTGATATCTTTGGGTTGGAAATTTATTTTTATTCTATATTAGAATGGCTACTCCATCTTATTTCTTCAGATCATTTGCTTGGAAAATTGTTTTCCAGCCTTTTACTATGAGGTAGAATCTGGTTTTTTACCTGAGGTGGGTTTCTTTTATGCAGCAAAATGTTGTGTATTGTTTATATAGCCAGTCTGTTAGTCTATTTGTTTTTATTGGTGAATTGATTCTAGATTAAGGCAACTTAGACCAACTTCTCTTATGAATATCAATGCAAAAATACTAAATAAAATTCTCCCCAAACTAAAAGGTCTATTAGGTCTTTTTCTGATAGTCAAAACTGCAATGAGAACTGTCAGTTTTACAAGTGTCACTGACTAATTGCTCTTTGATAGTAACTAGGCTTTCTCCTACTCAGAGCACATTACAAGAGGATGTATAACAATTAACCAAAGGTCATCAGAAGGGAACTAATGATTTATTATAGGTTCTAGGGTAAAAGATAAAATATTGATTGGGTTTACCTATACAAAATTTCACTAACATCTTAGTTATGGTTTGATACCTTCAGTGAACCTGTTGATCTGAGACAGTTGATGAACTTTGTAGCATGTGGTCATGTATTCTGAAATATGTATAAGTGCTGAGGACAAAGAGATGAGAAAAATCGAGAGAGAAGATGTTTTTTTTTTTTTTTTTTTTTTGCCTTTCTCCACTTAGACTTTTTTTTTTTTCCTTTTCCCCACTTAGAAGAATTTTTCCCTTTCTGCACTTAGGATCTTTCTGCTTTTGCCTTTATATAAATTTCATAGGAAATTTTTTATAACTTAGTAATGACTTCTATAATCACTTCTCTAAATTCCTTCTCTTCCAGTGACATCTGGCTAGTAGGCTCAAAATTAGAGCCCAGTAATTCCTGCTGAGCTTGAAAAAAGTCTGCACTGCTTAATCCTCCTCTGTTAGGCTACAGGTGTTAACCACCTAGGCCAGCCTACCCTCAGAAAGACCAAGTACTTTTTAGAAGTTATCATCAGCATTTCAGTACAATGAGTGGTCTAGAAAGCACTGGGACACTTAGATTTTAAAGCCATTGCCAGGGTTCTACTCTGTGACTCCACTGCTATCCTGCCTCAGAGCAATCCTGGACTTCAAACTCTACTATAGAGCACAAGTGATAAAAAAAAAAAACAAAACAAAAAACTACTTGGTATTGATACAGAGACTGACAGATGGATCAGTGGATTAGAACTGACGATCCAGAAAGAAAACCACACATTTATGGACACGTGATATTTGACAAAGAAGCAATACATATATATAAATATATGATGGAAAAAAGAAAGGATTTTCAATAAATTGTGCTGTTCTAATTTGCAGTCTGTATGTTGAAAAATAAAAAAAAAATCCATACTGATCACCTTGCACAAAGTTCAGTTTCAAATTGAACATGATTATCAACGTAAAATAAGATAAAGTGAATCTAATAGAAGATAATCTCATTGAAACAAAAAGGGAAATGTCCTAAAAACATCTCCCATGATTCATGGTCTAAGATTAACAATTCATAAATTCAACTCATGAAACTGGAAAGCTTCTGTAAGCAAAGCATATAGGCAATGAGACTAATCATCAACCTACAGACTGGAGAAAAAAATCTTAACTAACCTCACACCAAATAAAGGGCTAATATCCAAAATATATAAAGAACTCAAGAAACGAAATAAACCAATCAAATATGGGGTATATATCTAAATAGAGATGTCAAGTCAGAAGAGTCTAAAATGGCAAAGGAGCACTTAAAGATAATAATAGTGCCACTTAAAGATCATATTAGTGCCACATCCCATGGGCAAAAGATATTCTAATCAACACACTTCATCGTAGGACATAAAGAAAGATACTGCATGATTGCATTCCTCTAGTCACAGGTGCTACATACCTACACCCTTATATGCACACACACACCCACCCACCCACACACACACACACACACACACACGCCTATCAGATATGCATGTGCATACATATATATTTTTCTATTTATTTACTTACTTACTTACTTACTTACTTTGTTTTAAATTTGTTGGGTAAGAACTTTCTGCATACATATAAAAGAGTTTTAGCAAATTTATCCCTATCTTCTCCTCCTTGAATTGTTCCCCATTTCTCCCGTATCACTTTTATCCTTAATTACATTTTCATTTTTATATAGACGGCTGTGTAGTGCCATGGCCCGAGCAATACATTATAAATCAGTATTTACATGTTTCCATTGACACCTTCAATGGTGTAATGTTTGCCACATCTTTAACAGGGAAAAAGCCTCTCATGTTATACAGCACTGCCTAGAAGTATGGAGTGCTTTGGGCAAGCCCACAATTCTTAAAACGGATAATGGGGCAGCATATAGTTCTACTACATTTCAACAATTTTGTCATCAAATGGATGTCAGTCACTTGACTGGCCTTCCTTATAATCCTCAAGGACAAGTCATTGTGGAATGTGACCACCACACACTCAAGTCTTATCTTATAAAACAAAAAGGGGGAGTTGATGAGTCTCTGCCCTCAGTTCCAAGAGTAGTGGTATCTATGTCACTCTTTACACTTAATTTTTTGAATCTCGATGAGCAGGGACGTTCTGCAGCTGAGCGACATAACTTTGACCCTGATAGACCAAAAGAAATGGTCAAACAGAAGGATGTTTTAACTGGCCTGTGGAAAGGCCCAGATCCTATCTTAATCAGATCCCGGGGAGATGTTTGTGTTTTTCCACAGAGTGAAGACAACCCATTTTGGCTGCCGGAACGACTCACCCGCAGGATATTCATCAAGGATGGTGCAGAAGATGCTGACCTCCCCAGGACTGTTCCTGATCCTGACAATGCTGAACTTGTCTCAGGTTTCTAGTATAATGGGTGAACAGAGATGGGCTATTCTCTCGACTTTCCCTAAACCAATGTCAGTTCGCCATGATGCTATATTTTTTCCAAAATTTTTACTACTAATAAAACAGTGGATTTGCCATATTTACCCATATCCCACGCAGGAGTAGAGGAGTCATCCTCGAGGGGAAAGAGTTCCCAGTTTTTATAGGCCCTCAGGGGGGAAAGGAGAGGGGGGAGATTAGGGGATTTCCAGATCTAAACAATGTCTATTCTCAAGAAATGGGTATGGGAGGGGTACAAGGAAAGAGTCTAATGAAGGTGCAGCAATGGGCACACACCTGGTCAGAACATTGGCAGACACTCAGGTTCAAGGAGTGGCCAGAGAATTGTGCACCTCTATTTTTCTAAATCAGTGAAGCTAGTTCTGCTAACACTGACTTCTATCTTGCCAATTTCAGGGCTTCTGTGTCCTTTTACATTCTGCCACGATCTTTCATACCCCACTTCTTCTAGTTACTAGTTCTAATCTTAGAACTAAACTGCAACCTCTTTTTCAAGGTTCTGCAGAGACTGGTATTGTTGTCTTAATACTAACATCTGGATAGCACCAATCCTCTCTCTAACAATGGTCATTAGATTATTAAGAATTAGTGGGACACACGTCAGCAGTAAGAGCAAAATTATTAGGCGGTCTATCAGAGTAGAAATGAGAGTGGTCAACCAAGGGCGTTTATTTTTCAGGAGCTCACTTTACGTGAAAGGCATGAATAGATGCCTTCTTCTTTGACAGCAGTGGGGGTGGTGAGTAGCACGATGCAAGAGCCTTTTTAAAAAGGTTTCAGATTCTCAGCTAGATGTCGTCAGACGAGAACTGCATCTCCCACCTGGAACTGGTGTGGTATCATCAAGTCTCCTGGTTCGTAGGCCTCTTTGAGCTGCTCTCAGGCGGTATTTCTGACCACTTCTAGGGCTTTTATGCATGTAAACAATGAAGGACCAGGGTTAAATTTTAAGGGATCTAACACTCTCTTTACTTCAGTGAGTGGGGGAGCCTCCCCCCCACCATACATGATTTTATATGGAGTAAGCTTAAATTTTCCTGGTGTGTTCCTAACACGGAACAAAGCAAAGGGAAGGAGGGCTGTCCAGTCATTCCCACCAGTCTCTAAGATTAATTTAGTCAAGTGTTTTTTTCTTTTTACCTAGCCTGAACTCTGGGGTCTGTAAACACAATATAATTTCTAATCAATCCCCAGTTGGATGGCCAGTCACTGACTCACCTGGGAAACAAAGGTGGGTTCATTGTCAGACCTTAGGTTTTCCAAACCGAGGAAAAATTTCTTCTAGGATTTTCTTAACCACAACATTGGCAGTTTCTTTTTTGTTGGGTAGGCCTCCACCCATCCCGAAAAGGTATCTACAAAAACTTCCACTAGGAAACTGCTTCCCTCTGTTTACCAGTTTGGAACACCTGGCCACGGTTGGTCACATAGATCACTTTGCAGGCAGTGTTGAGAATAACAGGAGGAGCAAACAAAACCCGTTCTGACAGCAGCAGCCTCTGGTAGTGAGTCATCCAGGCATTTGTCATCCATCGGTCTGGGGGCTGACGGATAATGCTTTCAAGAGAGTGGGGGGCTACCACAGTTATTTGCTGTCCCAGAGTTAATTTGTCAGCATCCTTAACGAGTAAGGCTACTGTAGCAACGGCCTTTAAAAGTGTGGGCCATCCGCTGGCCACTGGGTCCAGCTTCTTAGACAAATATGCCACCGGCCTCTCTCATGGCACTAGAGCCTGAGTAAGAACTCCTCTGGCCACCCCCGCCCTCTCATCAACATAGAGGATGAAGGGCTTGGTTAGATCTGGCAGTGCCAAGGCTGGCACAGTCAGCTGGGTCTTCTTAATATTTTCAAAGGCTTTCTGATGTTCTGATGTCCTTCTAAATTCTCCACTTTCCTTGGTCAGGGGGTACAGGGGGCGGCCAGTGTTGCAAACCCAGGTATCCAAAGTCTGCAGAACCCAGCGTTGCCCAAGAATTCTCTCGCCTGTCTTGGAGTAGCCGGAGTTGGTATTTGAGTCACAGTCCTTTTTCTAGCCTCTGTCAGCCACCGTTTTTCATCCCGGAGGGTATATCTCAGGTAGACCACTTCCATCTGACATAGCTGGGCTTTTTTAGCAGAGGCCCAGTAACCCAACTTACCCAGTTCTGCTAGCAATCTCTTGGTCCCCTGCCAACATTCTCTTCTGTGGTTGCAACAAGGAGCAACATATTGAAGCAGAGTTACCTGGGAGGTTTCAGCTCGGAAGGAGGCTAAATCTTGATGTAGAGCCTCATCAAAAAGGGTGGGGGAGTTTTTGAACTCCTGGGGTAACCACATCCAGGTCAATTGTCCTGTTTGTCCAGTGTCAGGATCTCTCCACTCAAAGACGAATATGGGCTGGCTGGAGGGATGTAACTTCAGGCAAAAGAAAGCATCTTTTAAATCAAGTACTGTATACCATTTTCGCTCCGGAGGGAGTGAGCTGAGGAGGTTATAGGGATTAGGAACAGTCAGGTGAATATCTTGGCCCCTCTTTTTGACCTCTCTCAGGTCTTGGACTGGTCAGTAGTCACTCGTGCCAGGTTTCTTTACCAACAGTAAAGGAGTATTCCAGGGTGACAGGCAAGGTACCAAAATACCTAATTGTAATAGTCTCTGAATATGTGGCCTGATTCCATCTCTTGCTTTACAGCTCATTGGATATTGTTGCACTCCTATAGGGGTTGCATCCGTCTTCAGTCCCACAACCACAGGGGGAACTCTGACAGCCATTCCCATGCCTGAAGTCTCTGCCCATGCTCTAGGGAAAGCAGTCAACCAGTATTTTAGGTCTGGCACCTCTGTTTGCTTTATGCCTTCATGCAATCTGTATTCTTCCTCAAGCTGCAGGGCTAAGACTACGGAGGTGGGAGATTCCCACGTTATTCTCGGCCCTTCTTAGGTAAATCTGATCTGGGCCTTTAATTTAGTCAGAAGATCTCATTCTAGAAGCGGTGTGGGACACTCAGGAATGACCAAGAAGGAATGACTCACTTGGCCTTTCCCCAGATCTAGAGTGCATGCAATGGTCCAGGGGTATTGTTTCTGACCAGTGGCTCCAATCACTATGGTTCTTTTATTTTTTAATTTTCTCAGTGGATGTTTCAACACAGAATGTTCTGCCCCTGTGTCAATTAAAAAGTCCACGGGAGTCTCTTTAACCATCAGGGTTACCCTAGGCTCAGGAAGGGGGTCTGAGTCCCATCTCCCCTATTTATCATCTTTCAGAGTCAGGACCTTAGGGGCCCTTCCCTTTTTCTTTGGGAATTCTCATGCCCAATGTCCTTTTTCCTTGCAATAGGCACATTGGTCCTTCTCTAAAATCTTCTGGACAGATCTTCTTCTTTCAGGTCTGGGTTCCTTGTTGCCCAGGTACCCTGTCTACCTATTCTCTGGCCTATTCCTTTCTTTACGTTTCCCTACTACTGTGGCTAAAATCCTGCTTAAATTCCTCTCCTGTCTTCTTTCCCTCTTATTTTCCCTTGGGATACACCTTCTGTGCCTCCTTAACCAAATCTTGTAAAGCCATGGCATGTAATCTTTAAAAGCCATAGCAACCGCGGCTTGTTAACCCTCAGAGGTCGGGTTAAAAGGAGTATAGTATCTATAAGCTTCTATCAATCTTTCTAGAAAAACAGATGGGGGCTCTGTAAGGCCCTGCATCACTTCTCTTACCTTAGCCAAATTGGTGGGGCGTCTCATCGCTCCCTTTAGACTAGAGCCCGGCCAATAAACTGTCAACCTCTTTTTACCTTGCACCGTGTTGTAGTTCTAATCTGGCCGGTCCAGAGGGAACCCAGCGTTCCAATTGTACAGATCAGCCAATGAGAAAGGCCAATATTGAAGGGTCTGCAGAGACTGCCTGTCTGTGGGCACACACAGCTCACAAAGGAAAAGGCAGAAGTGGTGTCAGGAGCTTCATCTGCTGGGGGACTCTGGGCTTGTCGCCTCCGGGTCGCAGCTGTAAGTCCTCGGTCCTCAGACTGTGCCTTTAGCAATCTCAGAGCCGGGTGCAGGGACTCCTTCTTAGGGCAGAAAGCGAGGGCACTGTGCTGACCCACTCAAGTGCATGGGAGCAGCCGGGGGAGGGCTCTGAGAGGCATGGGGGAACCCATGGTTTGATTTATGGCGGTGAATTCTGAATGAGGTAAGGCTGTTGATCCAGGTGGGACCCAGGTCCACTCTGAAAAACAATGGCTTTAACTTCAAAGATAAGAGTAACCAAAAATCCCTTCCAATGACCATTTTACATTAAAAGTCAGCCACTTGGAGGTGCAGAAAATCTGCCAAGGTCCCTTCTTAATTTCTACTGAAAGATTATGGGCCCTTGATCTAACTTCAGTCCAGTGGTCTAAAGTCAAACTTAGGGGGGTCGTTACAGTCCCAATACACACTGACAAATGCCTGAAAACAGACACAAAAAACAAATACACACTGACAAATACCTGAAAACAGACAAAAAACAAATACACACTGACAAATGCCTGGAAACAGACACAAAAAAGAAACACACACTGACAGATGCCTGTTTTCCATCAAACAGACAAAACCAACTCAGAAATGCAGACGGTCAAGGGAGTAAACTCCCCACCTCAGATGGACTCCTAGAGTCCTTCCCCTTGCTCAGGACTTCAGAAATACAGATGGTCGAAGGAGTACACTCCCCACCTCAGACGGACTCCTAGAGTCTTTCCCCTCACTCATGGCATCCCCCAGAACGAGGAGCAGCCTGTGATTCCAGCAAGTCTGCTGTTCACACTCAGTGCCTCATCCCGAGGCAAAGGTCTCCGTTTCTCACAAAACGTCACGGCTGCAAATTTCAGCACAGAACCTAGCCGGCTTACAGAAATATTTTTGGACAAAAATTTCAGCTCCAAGTGGGTCTTCGGAGACATGGGTTGTCACGCCGATCCTGGACGAGCCCCCAAATGAAAGACTCCAAGAGGAGCCCCTAGCTCAGGCCTCAGGACAATAGCAGACACCCAAGAACTCATGACAGACCGAGCTTGTTGCAAACCACATCAGGCTTTATTCGGGGAAAGCCAGAGCTCTGGGGATGACTCATATCCCACGCAGGGGTAGAGGAGTGGTCCTTGAGGGGAAAGAGTTCCCAGTTTTTATAGGCCCTCAGGAGGGAAAGGAGAAGGGGGAGATTAGGGGATTTCCAGATCTAAACAATGTCTATTCTCAAGAAATGGGTATGGGAGGGGTACAAGGAAAGAGTCTAATGAAGGTGCAGCAATGGGCACACACCTGGTCAGAACATTGGCAGACACACAGGTTCAAGGAGTGGCCAGAGCATTGTGCACCTCTATTTTTCTAAATCAGTGAAGCTAGTTCTGCTAACACTGACTTCTATCTTGCCAATTTCAGGGCTTCTGTGTCCTTTTACATTCTGACAGGATCTTTCAATTGTATCTTGGAAGATGAAGGGCTGATCCTGCCTTGGTCTGATTCTCGATCCTCCATCATTTGTTGAGCAGATCAGAGTAAAACTTTTTCCTTTTCTTCCAACATGACAGATGACCCAGAGAAGGAATTTGTTATGAAAAAGAGACTTTTCATACAGGACTTTAGAATGAATCCCTTTCACAAGTGGGTGCTTTGTGAAGTCAATGGAAGTTGTACAGAACTAAATCCTTTGAATTTTATCCGGGGAGGAGCAGTTGTAAAGACTTCTTTTACTGGCATCTCAAGATTTGCTCAGCATTGGGGAATATATGATGCCTCCCAGGACTCTTATGGACATACTAATATCAGTGTAGAGATCACTGGGTTCAATAAAACTTTGGTAAACCAGATTAATTATACATCTACCCAAGTCTGTGTTTACCCCCATTTCTTGTTTATATTCTTTCAAGTGATTCATTTGAAGTCTGTTCCAATGATTCTTGTTTGATTTCTCAATGTTGGGATGTAACAAAGAACACCTGTGCCATGGTGGCATGGATCCCACTTTGGATCCCTGTTCCGGTGGAAACACCCTCTACCTTGAAAGTAAATGGGAGAAATGCCCTAAAGATACATGAAGTACACACTAGATTAGTTGAAAAATGGAAAAATTAGGTGATAAGAGCAACTGTTGTTTGGGCAGTGGTGGTTTATGCCTTTAATCCCATCACTTGGGTGGCAGAGGCCAAGAATTTGTGAGTCCGAGACCAGCTTGGTATACAGAGTGAGTTCCAGGAAAGCCAGGTCTACACAGAGAAACCCTCTCTCAAAAAATAATAAAACAAACAAACAAACAAAAAGCACCTGTTCTATGAAGAGGACCAGGCACAATGCACCCACATAGTGGCTTACAATTTATGCACAGCCACAGTTTTAGAGAATCACTGCTCTCTTTCAGCCTCTGTAGGCCATAGAGGCATAAGTGAGAGAATAGGAATGAGCACTCTAGCACATAAGGGAGAAAAAGGGGCTGGGCAGCCTAGCACATAAGTGAGGGAGAGAAGGCCTGCACATCATAGCACACTATTGTAAACAAGCTCAGTACTAAGAAGGTGGAGGTGGGAGTTTACCAGGGATTGTAGGGAATCTGGATGTTCTCTTCTGATCTATTTGGACAGCATGGACTCTTCTGTTGTGGGTATGTACATACAGAAAAAGAGCACACATTTTAATTTTTTTGCACATAAATAAATAACAAAAAATATTACAGTTGAAATTAGTAGTGCCATTTCCAGTGCTTTCATATGTAACACATTTGTTCATGTTTTTCAAGTCTGCAAATGTTTTTCAACCTAGAAATTGGAAATCATTTGTCTTAAAGATGGTAGCTCTTTTCCACCTCTTGAGAACTCTCTTCCAATCAATGGTGCCTGGTACTCCATGACAGCATACACAGGGTATATTCAGCCAAACAGTGAAATCCCTGGATGAGACCTGTTTTCTCCAACTGGCATCACAAAGGCTCCACAGAGTACTCCATCTGGGTCTCTCCTGATAACGTTTTGTTTGTTTGTTTGATTGTTTGTTTCTTTTTGTTTTGTTTTTTTTTCTTTTTCTTTTTGTTTTGTTTTTGTTTTTCTTTTTGTTTTCTTTTTTATTTGTTTTGTTTTTGTTTTGTTTTTTGGTTTTGTTTTTGTTTTTTGTTTTTTGCTTTTTGCTTTGTTTTTTTTTGTTTTTTTTTGTTTTGTTTTGCTTTTATTTTTTATTTTTTATTTTTTTTCATTGAGCAGCCAAGCAAGGAAGGGTTCGGTTGTGAAGGAGTTCACTTCTGAATGACCTGGAACTGATAACCAGCTCTTATCAGGGTAATTTGACTATTTACAGATGTGTGACTGGTGGGAAATCTCAGTCCCGATCGGCATTTCCTATGGCTTAAATGAAGGAGGAGGATCATATTCATTGCACAGGATTGAACAGAACAGGGGCTTAGAGGATTGTAAACCCTTGGAGGACACAAGCTTGGGGCCTAGGGAGAGGATCAAAGAGCTGGCTGCAGGAGTGGGGGTCAGGGGATCAGGGTTCCATTGGTGAGGAGTCTTGGTGATTGTCCTATGTGCTGTAAGAGACCTTACGGTCGAAATTGGCACTTGTCCTGTGTGTAGTCCAAAATCTATTAGAAACACACTGAGGATTCCTCTACCCTCACTGTCTTCTCTAGAGTGTATTTCTTTGGTAGAGACTGTATGGATACTGCAGAAAGGGGAGTGGCATAGGAAGAGTAAATGAAAAGAATAAGAGCAGACAATGCAGAAGATTCATAAGTCTTCTAAGATGGATTCTGACCACAGATCCTCCCCTCTCATTCCCCAAGTATTTCTATTAAAGACTTGCACCACGGTGATCAGCCTTTTCTCTCCGTTTTCCTTCTGTAGAATGGGTTCTTCGTTTGTAGCTCAGGCTGTCTTGGTTTGGGCTGGCCTTGGACTTACAGATATTTGAAAACCTAGGCTTCCCCAAATCCCTGCTTTCTCCAATATAAGGTCTTTCTATGTGGGAACTGGTGCTAAATAAAGAGAGAATATTAAAAGCAGTAAGGGAGAAAGGTCAAGTAACATATAAAGGCAGGCCTATCAGAATTACACCAGACTTTTCACCAGAGACTATGAAAGACAGAAGATCCTGGACAGATGTTATACAGACACTAAGAGAACACAAATGGCAGCC
Source organism: Mus musculus (assembly GCF_000001635.26). Lineage (NCBI taxonomy): Eukaryota > Metazoa > Chordata > Mammalia > Rodentia > Muridae > Mus > Mus musculus. Next base: position 15,810,907 of record NC_000087.7, on the reverse strand, counting down.
CAGGCTACTATACACAGCCAAACTCTCAATTACCATAGATGGATAAATCAAATTATTTCACGATAAAAAATAAATTCACACATTAACTTTCCATGAATCCGGCCTTTCAAAGGATAATAACAGAAAAAAATAACAATATAAGGACAGAAACCATGCCCTAGAAAAAGCAAGAAAGTAATCACCCAACAAACCAAAAAGAAGACAGCCACAGGAACAGAATGCAAACTCTAACAACAAAAATAATAGGAAGCAACAATTACTTTTACTTAATCTCTCTTAATATCACTGGATTCAGTTCCCCAATAAAAAGACATAGACTGGCTACCAAAATAGGACCCAATAGTCTGCTGCTTACAGGAAATCCATCTCAGGGAAAAAGACAGACACTATCTCAGAGTGAAAGTCTAGAAAATAATTTTCAAAGCAAATGGTCTGAAGAAATCAGCTGGAGTAACAATTCAAATATCGATTAAAATTGATTTCCAACCTAAAGTTATCAAAAAAGACAAAGAAGGACACTTAATACTCATCAAAGGTAAAATCCTCCAAGAGGAACTCTCAATTCTGAATATCTATGCTCCAAATGCAAGGGCAGTCCCATTCATTAGAGAAAGCTCAAAGCACACATTGCAGCTCACACAATAATAGTGGGAGGCTTCAACAAACCACTTTTATCAATGGACATATCTTGGAAACAGAAACTAAACAGGGACACAGTGAAACTAACAGAAGTTATTAAACAAATGGACTTAATAGATATCTACAGAACGTTTTATCCTGAAACAAAAGTATATAACTTTTTCTCAGCACATCATGGTACCTTCTCCAAAATTGACCATATAATTGGTCATAAAACAGGCCTCAACTGATAAAAAATATTGCAATTGTCCAAAGCATCCTATCAGACCACCAAGGACTAAGGCTGATTGATCTTCAATAACAACATAAATAATGGAAAGCCAACATTCACTTTGAAAATGAACAAAAGTCTTTTCAGTGCTACCTTGGTCAAGGAAGGAATAAGGAAAGAAATTAAAGACATTTTAGAGTTTAATGAAAATAAAGCCACAATATTCCCTAACTTATGAGACTCAATGAAATCATTACTAAGAGGGAAACTCATAGATTTGAGTGCATCAAAAAAGAAACCAGAGAGAGCACATAAAAGCAGCTTGAAAACACATGAAAAATCTCCAGAATAAAGGAAGCAAATTCACTCAAGAGGAGTAGATGGAAGGAAATAAGCAAACTCAGGGGTGAAATTAACCAAGTGGAAACAAGAAGAACTACTTAAAGAATCAACCAAAGAGGAGCTGGTTCTAAGAGAAAATCAACAAGATAGATAAACCCTTAGCTAGCATCCCTTAAGGCACAGAGACAGCATCCTAATTAACAAAATCAGAATTGAAAAGAGAGACAAAAAAACAGATCCTGAAGAAATCCAAAACACCATCATATCCTTCTACCACAGGCTATACTCAACAGAACAGGATAACCTGGACAAAATGAACAAATTTGTAGAGCGTTAGAGAGAAAGGTACCAAAGTTAAAACAGGACCAAGTTAATGATCTAAACAGTCTCATGTACCCTAAAGAAATAGAAGCAGAAGCAGGCATTAATAGTCTCCCAACCAAAAAAAAAAAAAAAAAAAAAAAAAAAAAGGCCCAAGAGCAGATGGGTTTAATGCAGAGTTCTATCAGACCTTAAAAGAATATCTAATTCCAGTTCTGCACAAACATTTCCACAAAATAGCCGTAGAAGGTACTCTACCGAACTCATTTTATGAAGCCACAATTCCTCTGATACCTAAACCACAGAAAGATCCAACAAAGATAAAGAACTTCAGAACAATGGCCCTTATGAATATCGATACAAAATACTCAGTAAAATTATCCCTAATCATATCCAAGAACACATTAACAATTTCATTCATCCTTACCAAGTAGGTTTTATACCAGGGATACAGGGATGGTTTAATATATGGCAATCCATCAACATAATCCACTATATAAACAACTTCAAAGACAAAACCACATGATCATCTCATTATATGCAAAGAAATCATTTAAGTATATCCAAAACCCATTCATGATAAAAGTCTTAGAAGGATCAGGAATTAAAGGCCCATACATAAAAAGGATAAAGGCAATTTACAGTAAACCAGTACCCAACATCAAATGAAATGGTATAAAGCTGGAAGCAATCCCACTAAAATCAGTGCCTAGACAGGCTGCCCACTTTCTCTCTACCTATTCAACATTGTTCTTAAAGTCCTAGACAGAGCAATTTGACAATGAAAGGAGACCAAGGGGATACAAATTGGAAAAGAAGAATTCAAAATATCACTTTTTGCAGATGATATGATAACATATATAAGTGCACCTAAAAATTCCACTAGAGAAAACCTAAACTTGAAAAACAACGTTGGTGAATTAGCTGGGTATAAAATTAACCAAACATGTCAATGGCCTTTCTCTTCACAAAGAATAAACAGGCTGAGAATGAAATTAGAGAAACATCTCCCTTCTCAATAGTCACAAATAATATAAAATAATTTGGGGTGACTCTAACAAAGGAAGGAAAGGTCTGTATGATAAGAATTTCAAGTCTCTGAAGAAAGAAATTAAAGAAGATCTCAGAAGATGGAAAGATCGTCCATTATCATGGATTGGCAGTATCGACATTGTAAAAATGGCCATCTTGCAAAATGAAATCTACAGATTCAATGAAATCCCCATTAAACTTCCAATTCAATCCTTCAATGAATTAGAAAGGGCAATCTGCAAATACCTTGGGAATAAATAAAATTTAGGATAGAAAAAGTCTTCTCATGGATAAAAGAACCTCTGGTGGAATCACCTTGCATGACCCAAAGCTGTACTACCGAGCAATTGTGATAAAAACTGCATGGTACTGATATAGTGACAGACAAGTAGACCAATGAAATAGAATTGAAGACCCAGAAATGAACCAACACACCTATTGTCAATTCATCATCTACAAGGGAGCTAAAATCATCCAGTGGAAAAAAGACTGCATTTTCAACAAATGGTGCTGGCACAATTAGTGGTTATCATGTAGAAGAATGTGAATCAATCCATTCCTATCTCCTTGTACTAAGGTCAAATGTAAGTGGATCAAGGAGCTCCATATAAAATAAGAGACACTGAAACTTGCAGAGGAGAAAGTGGGGAAACGCCTCAAAGATATGGAAACAGGGGAAAAATTCCTGAATAGAAGACAAATGGCTTGTGTTGTAAGATTTAGAATTGACAAATGGGACCTCATAAAGCTGCACATCTTTTGTAAGGCAAAAGACACCTTCAATAAGACAAAAAGGCCACCAACAGATTGTGAAAGGATCTTTTTCACTATCCTAATTCAGATAGGGGACTAATATCAAATATATATAAAGAACTCAAGAAGGTGGACTCCAGAAAATCAAATAACCCCATTAAAAAACGGGGCTCAGAGCTAAAGAAAGAATTCTCACCTGAGGAATACAGAATGGCTAAGAAGCACCTGAAACAATGTTCACCATCCTTAATCAGCAGTGAAATGTAAATCAAAACAACCCTGAGATTCCATCTCACACCAGACAGAATGGCTAAGATCAAATATTCAGATGACAGCAGATGCTGGTAAGGATGTGGAGAAAGCAGAAAACTCCTCCATTGTTGGTGGAATTACAAGTTTTAAATCAACTCTGGAAATCAGTCTGGCGTTTCTTCAGAAAATTGAACATTATACTACCATAGGATGCCACAATACCTCTCCTGGGCATATATCCAGAAGCTGTTCCAACTAGTAAGACACATGCTCCACTATGTTCATAGCAGCCTTATTTATAGAAGCCCGAAGCTGGAAAGAATCCAGATGCCCGTCAACCGATAATGGTTACAAATTTGTGGTACATTTACACAATGGAGTCCTACTACTAATAGTACAGCTATTAAAAAGAATGAGTTTATGAAATTTATAGGCAAATGGTTGGAACTGGAGAGCATCATCCTGAGTGAGGTAACTCAATCACAAAAGAATGCTAATGATATGTACTCACTAATAAGTGGATATTAGCCCTGAAACCTAGAATACCCCAAAGATATAAGATACAATTTGCCAAACACATGAAACTCAAGAAGAACGAAAACCAAAGTGTGGACACTTGCCCCTTCTTAGAATTGGAAACAAAACACCCATGGAAGTAGATACAGAGACAAAGTTTGGAGCATAGACAAAAGGATGGACCTTCTAGAGATTGCCATATGCAGGGATCCAACCACTAATCAGTCTCCAAACACTGACACCACTCCATACACTTGCAAAGTTTTGCTGAGTGGACCCTGATATAGCTGTCTCTTGTGAGATTATGCCGGGGCCTTGCAAACAAAGAAGTGGATGCTCACAGTAAGCTATTGGATGGATCACAGGGCCCCCAATGGAAGAGCTAGAGAAAATATCCAAGCAGCTAAAGGGATCTGCAATCCTATAGGTGGAAAAACATTATGAATTAACCAGTACCCCGAAGCCCTTGGCTGTAGCTGCATATGTATCAAAAGATTGCCTAGTAGGCCATCACACGAAAGAGAGCCCGATTGTGCATGCACACTAATTATGCCCCAGTACAGGGGAATGCCAGGGTCAAAAAGTGGTAGTGAGTGGGTAGGGGAGTGGGGGAGGGGGAGGGGTATGGGGGACTTTTGGGATAGTGTTGGAAATGAAAATGAGAAAAATACCTAATAAAATATATTAAAAATAGATTGACACTGAAGAAAAAAAAAGACAAGATAAAAGAGAGGCTGAGGAAAGAGAAAATAGACGAGATAGAAGACTTGAAAAAAATGTAACTAGGTTTGTGGCTGTATTCACAGGTGATAAAGAAGTTTATAGAAAAGGTACACGAAATAGGGAGACAGACTACCTGGGTAACACAGGGCCGAAAAGACCTCAGAAATCCAGAGGACCTCCACGACCTCTAGATATGGACCGATGTGCATACTATAAAGAAAAGGAACACTGGGCAAGAGACTGCCCCAAAAAAGAGACAAATAACAGACAGCTCAAGTTTTTCCCCTAAAAGATGATGACTAGGAGAGTCAGGGCTCAGACCCCTCCCCAAGCCTGGGGCAATCCTAAGTGTGGAGGGGACCACAACAGTTTTCGTTATTGATACTAGAGCAGAGATTTCAGTGCTGAAAGAGCCACTGGAGAAATTGAACAACAACAACAACAACAACAACAACAACAATAACAACAACAACAACAACAAAAGAAAAACACCAAAAAAACAAAAAAAGAACAAAACAAAACAAAACAAAAAACGTAGTAATCGTAGCTACTGTTCAGAAACCATACTCTTGGACCACTGATAAGGAAGTTAATTTAAGAAGAAGCCAAGTAACTCATTCCTTCCTCAACATTCTTGAATGTCAACCCCATTCTTGGGTAGATAATTACTATCACATTAAAAGCCCAAATAAGCTTCTCTTTGGAAGCAAATTCAATCTCTTGATAAGCCCCTCTCTCTATAATTTTAGTTTTAAAATTAGAACTATATAGATTATATGAGCCTCAAGCCACATCGAGAAAAGTTCTAGAATGGACCTGGTTAGAGAGATTATCTTAACGCCTGGGCAGAGAAGGAAGGTATGGGAGAGGCAAACAGGGTGCCCCCCCCATCATTGTGAAGCTGAAAACTGGTGCGACTTCTATTGGGGTACAATAACCAATGAGCAGAGAGGCCCAAGAGGGGATCAGACCTCACATTCAAAGGCTCATAGAACTAGGTGTTTTGGTCCCTTGTCAATCTCCCTGGAATACTCCATTACTACCAGTTAAAAAGCCAGGCACTAATGTTTAACTTTCAGTACAAGACTTAATAAAAGTAAACGAAAGACTATGAAATATTCATCCTACTGTCCCTAACTCCTACAATCTACTTAGTTCTCTCCACCCTGACAGATATTGTTATATAGTCCTGCACCTGAAGGACGCATTCTTCTGCCTAAAACTACATCCCATGAGTCAGGTAATGTTTGCTTTCAAGTGGAGAGACCCAGATTAGGGATAGGCTAGACAAAATAACTTTGTGACATTTACCTCAAAAATTCAAGAACTCTCCTACTCTCTTTGATGAAGCCTTTCACTCAGACTTGGCACAGTTCAGGTCAGAAATCCCCCAAGTTTTACTTCTTCATTATGTTTATGACCTGCTTCTTCCTGACACCACCGAAAAATGGTGCAGACTGGGAACTGAAAAATTACTGGCAGAATTGAGCGAGTTGGGATACAAGGCATCTGCTAAGAAAGCCCAGAATTGTCAGACAGAAGTAACCTATTTGGGTTATAGTCTCAGGGAAAGGAAATGGTGGCTGACAGAAGCTTGGAAAAAGACTGTAACTCAAATCCGCATCCCAACAACCTTAAAGCACTTGAGAGAATTTGTGGGAATAGCTGGATTTGTAGACTCTAGATTCAAAGCTTTGCCACTCTGGCAGCCACACTCTACCCCTTTACTAAAGAGATTGGGAATTTCTCATGGACCCCCATACACCAGTAGTCCTTTATAGAGATTAAAAAGGCCTTGCTTAGTGCACCAGCCCTAGCCCTGCAAGACCTGATTAAGCCTGTCACTTCATATAGAGGAATGAGTAGGAATAGAAAGTGGGGTTCTGATCTAAGCTTTGGGGCAAAAAAAACAACCTGTGGAACACTGGTCCAAAAAAAAAAAAAAAAAAAGAAACAAAAACCAAAAACCAATCAAACAAACAAAAAAACTAGACCCAGTGTCCAGTGGATGGCCATTTTGCTTAAAAGCTATCGATGCTTTGGCCCTACTTCTCAAAGATGCTGATAAACTGACTCTAGGTCAACGAATGATAGTGGTAGACCCATGCCTTAGAAAGCATCATTAGACCACCACTTGATCACTGGATGACTAAATCTCACATGACCCATTATCAGAACCTCTTACTGACTGAGAGAGTGCAGTTTGTACTCCCTGCTATCCTGAATTCTGCCACCTTGCTGTCAGAAGCTTACAAATCCCTACCAGAGCACCAGTGTATGGGCATCCTGGCAGAATAAACCGGACCTAAGAAAGAACTCACTGATCAGCCATGGCCAGACTGCCGCAACTGGTGCACGGATGATAGCAGGTTTTTGGTTAAAGGTAAGCAAAAGGTAGGGGCAGCCTTGGGCAATGGAAAACAAACCATCTTCACCAGCACCTTGCCTGAAGGGACAATAAACCAGACAGCAGAGCTAATTGTCTTTTTGTTTCTATACTTTACAACCAGAGATGCCTCCCTATTTGTGCCAAGGACAATAAGATAAAAATTCAGAAATATCTCACTCCCCACTCCTGCCTTGTAAATTTCAGCAAGGACACCCAGAAGAAAAGAACTCTCCTCCTAACACCTCCCAACTCTTCCCAACTTCCATCAACTCTTCTCCCAACTCCTCCCAATTCCTCAGCTAGCTGTTAAAAGCCCTCTACTGTCTCTGCTCAGGGTCAAATTCCCCTGCTCTGCATGGTGGAGGGACTTCAACCTCAGCTTGCTGATAATTAAACCTCTTGCAGTTTGCATCAGGTATGGTTTTTTTCTGGAGTCACTGGTGTGCTGGCCAGCTCATCCTGGGAATTGAGCATAGGCCCAGCTTTGGGGTGACTTACACTAACTTTCCACTATATTTCTTGCTTTAATCTTTTATTGTTCTTTCTTCTAAAAGATGAATTAGACAGTATGTTGGATAAATCTGGAAGTATGTGTTTTTGGAGATATTTGCCTGTTTTTTGAAGAGGCCAGAAGAGGGCATTACATCTCTATAGACCCTATAGCATAGAGGAATAATTTTAGTTTTCACAGAAATCATAGTTTTCCTTAAAGCACATACAGATGACTTTTCACCCAACATTTAGAACTAATGTTTACCTGGAGATGTAGCTCAGTGGTAAAGCACCAAGTAACAGTTATCAGTTTCATCTTCAGTTGTGGAAAGATCAAAACAAAACAAAACAAAAAATAAAACAAAACAAAAAAAATTAAAAAAACAAAAAGCAACCAAATAATCAAGCAAACAAAAAAATTCAACCAACCCACCAAATTAACAAAAAAAAAAAAAAACAAAAAACAAAAAACAAAAACAAAAACCTAACAAGCAAACAAAACACAGCAACAAGTCTCACAAATGAAATATGAGTCTGACAAGTTTACCCAATTAACTGTATAATGTAAACTGATCAAGAAAACCAATTTTCTATTGTAAGGAAACAAGCAAAACCAGCCTTAAACACTTTAGGAGCCTAAACTTAGGCATGATTAGAGCAATAGGGAAAAAAAAAATGGTAGTGAATACAGCAGAACAAATCTCACAAGGGGTCTAGAGATATGGTTGTTTTGGAAAATTGCTTTCCTTGAAATTATATGGAATTAAGATGGGGGTCTGGAATCCACATTAATAATACATTCTGCAGGCCAGTGCTGAGTAGTTGGAGACAGATGGCTGGCTAGTCAGGCTAGTGGCGTTTGTGAGCTGCAGATTCAGAGATATCCTGTCTCAACTTTTAAGTTGTGTCAGACAGTGGTGGCACATGCCTTAATAACTGCAGTTTTGAGGAAAAAGCAGGGAAATTTCTGAGTTTGTGGCCACCATGGTATAAAGGGTGAGTTCCAGGACAAACAGATCTATACAGAGAAACCCTGTCTCATAAAAAAAAAAATAGTTGGAATATAATTTAGAAGAAAACAGTTGTCTATTTCTGACCACCGAATGCACACATATTCTGAAATGTATACACATCCTTTTTTTGCTGAAACTTTTTTTTTCTGATTTACCCAATCTATTCAAATTATGGTGTTTTTATTTCTTTCCTGGAAATAGAAAATATTAAGAAAGTGTCATATTTTTATTATCTCCACTGTATAGTAAAATTAAACATCTATTGAGAGAAATGATCCAACATACTTTAAAACACACAGGGCAGGAAATGAAAGAAGACTTAGATATTAAGAGCACTTGTTGCTCTTGGACAGAACCAAGGTTTAGTTCCTAGGACCCACATAATGGCTCACAACAATTTTTAATTCAAGATCCAGGTAATTTTGCCATCCTATTCTAGTTTCTAAGAGCACAAGACATGCATGTCATATAAACATCAGATATACATGTTGTAAAAATACAAATGTGCAAAAACACGTTAGGTAAATAAATAAAACAATTTAGAATTACACACGACAGTCCCTTCAACTAAAACAAAGTAGGAGAGACTTCTTCGGTGTTTTGTTTTTGTTTTGTTTTTTTTTTTTTTTTGTTTTTTGTTTTTTTTGGTTTGGTTGGTTTTTTTTTTTGTTTTGTTTTGTTTTTCTTACTTTCAAGTTAGTATTGCAAACTTGAAAAATGAATAAACTCTTAGTAGTGGTGGAAGCTAAAATACTACCTCGTTCTTGCTACTGTGATGACAGATGACTGATAAATCCTCTCTCACCCTTTGTAGGAATGTGTAAACAGGCCAATAAGCATGGGCTTGGCTAAGATTGTTTCCCTGTTGTCCAAACCCTGTTACTCAGTATGCTTTGTGGTGGCCAGGAAGCTGAGTTCCTGAGGAAGTAATGTTCTTGAGGAAGCATGGTAGGGAGAAGTCTCTGTGGAGGGAGTCAGTGAACTGTTGAAAGATGTTTAATCCTGGTTCAGCTGGCGGTCCCAGTGGGATGATGGTGGAGGGATGGAGGTGTTACAAAAGGAGAAAGGAGAGCAGGTGACCCTCATTGGACTCCTGCTGTTAATGCTTCTGGGTTCACATTCCACTTTACCCAAGAAAAACAGAGAACTTTTTCCCTATGGGCAGGAGATTGAACAGATTATCACCTAGGAGAAAGCAGAAAGGCTAGGGAATTGGAGACCCTAAAAGTATTCTTGGAGCCCGGGGATGAGAGTTGTGAGTAAACTGGGGGTCAGTTAGTGGTGGAAACAGACTAGATCCTTTTCTGTACTGTTGCTGCCAGCCAAAAATTCATTAAAAAAAAACTGAAGACAAGTCATCATTTTCCTTTACCTGGTTTTGAAAGGCCAGATTTCCAAATTTTGCATATATAGGCGCCAAATTGCTTCCAAATCCAGAGGCTTCTCTCAACCTCAGAAGAGCTGGTACTTCAGACATAATTCAGTGAAGGCTGTGTTTATGTATGTGTTGTTTTGGTATAGGAAGGTAAGCTCTAACTCTATATCTCAGTATTATCTCAAAGCACATGTGCATTTGGACTTGCTTTGAAAATGAAGTACTCAGCCTTACAAATTTACTGGGGCCTAAGGAAACATGTCTTCTATATTTTTTATATTTAAATTTTATTTTTTATTTATTTATTTTTTCATTGTTGAAGATTGAATGCAGAGCTTCTTTGTGTAGCATTAAAATATAAGACCTGTCAGGTGAAAAGTATTTCATTAATATTTGCAGAAAAAAATAATTTATGTATCTTGTTTTATTAACAACCAAGAACAGAATCTCCAGTAACTAATGATAATTAGAATGCAAATTCTGAAGAAATAATTGGAGATACAGTGTAATATGTTCAAACTTATTATTTCCTTCTTAGTGTAAGTATTTCAATGAAAGTATAATTGATTGTATAGCAAGTAATCTATATTAATATTTTGCATATGATGTATATTCCAAACAGTAATTCTGTATGATTAATCTTTAATTTTAATGGTTTTATTGGAGGGTATAGTGGTGTGGGTCAAACTCTCATTGTCATGCCTGTATGTCAAAAGCTGAGCCATCAAACTCTAACATCTGCATTCTTAATTTTTAAAACTTTAATTTCTCTATAGATTTCCAGTACAAAATCTTCTGGGGAAATTTGAAGGTACATTTTTGGATATATAATTTTTTTAACTATATAGTATTAGCATAATTTTTATATTAGGAAATATTAGTTATTATACTGTAAGACATCATAGTGAATTATTCTTTTTATATGTAGTATTTTGTAACTATTTTGATTTTTATTATTTTTATTTATTTATCTGTTTATTTATTTATTTATTTATTTTTACTAGATATTATCTTTCTTTACATTTCAAATATTAGTTCTTTCTTTGTTTCACCCCAGATAATCCCTATTCCATTTACTTTCTCTGTGTTTCTACTAGGGTCTTCCTCCATCTGCCCATTTTACCCTCCCACACTAGTACATGCCTACACTGGGGAATCAAGCCTTCACAGGACCAAGAACCTCTCCTCCCACTGATGTCTGACAAGGTCATACTCTGCTATATATGCAGCTGGAACCATGGGTTGGTGCTTAGTCCCTGGGTGCTCTGGACAGTCTGGTTGGTTCATATTTTGCTCTTCCTATAAGTTTGCAAACACATTCAGCTCCTTCAGTTCTTCATGTAACTCGTCTACTGGGGACCCCATGATCAGTCTGATAGTTGTCTTTGAGCATCAGCCTCTTTTCTTGCCAAGAAATGGCTGAGCTTCTCAGGAGATAGCCATATTTGGCTCCTGTCAGCAAGAACGTGTTGGTATCCACAACAGTGACTGGGTTTGGTGTCTGTATATGGGATGGATCCTCAGGTTGGGCAGACAATGGATAGTTATTTCTTCAGTCTCTGCTCTGCAATTTGTCTCCATATTTTTTCCAAGGAGTATTTTGTTCCCAATTCTAAGAGAGATTGAAACACCCACACTCTCATCTTCCTTCTGCTTGAGCTTCATGTGGTCTGTGAATTACATTTTGGATATTCTGAATTTTTGGAATAATATCCCTTTATCAGTGACTGTGTACCATGTTTGTAATTTTGGAATTGGGTTACCTCACACAGGTTGATATATTTTATATCCTTCTATTTGCCTGTGTATTTAATGAAGTCATTGTCTTTGTATTATTAGCATATATTTTTATCTCTCTTGCTCTATTCTACAGCTTGATGTCGAGGATGATTCCCCTTTAGTTCTTTTATTGTTGAGTATAGTTTTTCCGTATCCTGGACTTTTTTCTTCCAGATGATTTTGTAAATTGTTCTTTCTATCTTTATGAATAATTGAGTTTGAATTTTGATTGTGATTTCACTGAATCTATCCTTTTGACTCATCTCCAAAGGTTGTCTCTGTAACTCCTTCCATGGGTGTTATGTTCCCAATTCTAAGAAGGGTCACAGTGTCAGCATTTTGGTCTTCAATCTCCTTAAGTTTCATATGTTTTGAAGATTATATCTTGTATCTTGGTTATTCTAATTGTCTGGGCTAATACCCACTTATGTCACTACTAGGGTACTGGTTATTCTCCTCTGCTTCTCATTTGGTCACAGTGATTTTCATTTTGATCTCATTTGTCTAACATGCCAGCATGCCCTGCTTATAGACTGTGGTACAATAGATGTTTAACTTTCATAACTATTGGGTAGTGTTTTGATTTTTCTGCGTTTGCCTGATTGAATAAAGGGGATTATTCCTCCAGCCCATAGTGACAGGCATGCTTTAGAGAAGTCAGGACTAGTGGTCCTCAATCTTCAAAATGTTGTGAATCTTTAATATACAGCTCCACAACAATAATGTTATTTCATTGCAACTTCGTAAATATAATTTTGCTATAGTCATGAATTGTAAAGTATATATCTTATAAACAAGATATATGATATGTGACACTTGTGAAAGGGTTGTTTGAACACTCAGAGGAGTCTCATCCCATAGTTTGAAAAGCACTAATTTGGACACAATGGGGCTACTGCTGCCAATGTAGACTGTTCATCCAGTATTGCTGGTCAGAAGTCTCCGTACTTTGAAGGCAATGGGTTTTCCCAGAAAAGGCTTCTTCTGAGTCCCCAAACTTATGTCAACACCTGTTCACCTTGGTGATGGTCACTGATGTATCAAATGACCATACTTAGTAAATTAGAGTAATACAGTTTTCTTTTCCACCCTAGAAAGTGGAGATTCTAAAAATATGTCTACTAGCTAAAAGCAGTGATGGTGCTCTTCCTAGGGATCCCTTACATAGTGTCCATTTATATCCTCCTTGGATGTTCCTCTCTGATCTATACTCACCATATTTTTACAAACATATATATATATATATATATTGGGGGGTGAAAGGAGACATCTGGAGAACAATAAGTCCCTCATTAGCATTAAACATTCCTGAAGTCAAGTAATAATCTCTAAAAACATCAATAACTACAACAACAAAAACAACAAGAATAGATGTTCATTAGGAAGAATTTTTTTTAAATAACCTTCCAATAGCCACAGAAAGAGGGGGCATGATACATCTACAACACTTTATAGATACTTATTACAATTACCACTAAAATTTTTAAAATAATATGGATTTTTAAAAATGAAATTGAAGTAAAATAGATTTTTCAGCTGTTAAAAGGGGGAAAATGTGTTCTAGAACGAAATAAAGAAAAAAAGAAATAAAGAGTGTAAGAACTAATTGATTTTTTAATAAAGAACATCCTTATAACTCATGTGTCAGTAAGTATCAGGATTATAATGCAGTTGATTTTCTCATTGTAGAATAATTTTAATGTGTTTGAATATTTCCAGTTGTAAGAATGGTTCTCAGAAATTTCACAAGACAAGAAGAAGACACCAAGTAATTCCTCGCTTTTGTTTCCAAAGTCTTAGTTCTTTTTCTGCAGAGTCCCAGACATTCCAGGGAAGGGTTTGAAACATCCAACAAATTCTGAGACCATAACCTCAGAGAGAAGCTACCTTTCTCAGTAAATGGACCTAGGAAAGGTGAAAAGATCCATCAAATCGTTTTAGAACAAAAGTGGCAGCTGGTTCACAGAACAAGGTATCATTTAGCAACTCAATTAGCAACTCAGCCAAGAACTAAGAGGATTTGAAATGATAATAACACAGAGTAATAAAAACCACTATGCAGTTGTAATTTAATCGCATATATATACTTTGGACAGAGAAAGCAATAAAATATTGGGATCTCTCTGCTCAGCCCAATGAAACTCTGGGTCATGCTTCAGATGTCCCAAGGTCATGGCTCATCACAGATACTGGAAGTGTGTGGGAAACTAGAACTACATCATGTAAGTGATGTGAGTCCAAAGACATGATTTCAGAAATTGTTCAAGTCCTCAAATTGCTTGGAAAAAAAAATCACATAGCACCAGAAGTAATAAGACGTTCATGGTATCAATGTCAACAGGTAAGCACTACTAACAAATATCTGTTAAGCATTGGATTGTTACCAACACAAATGAGGAGATGATTTTTAAATTTAAATGCAGTCACATTTTAATAATTAGTAGTAATGTTACGTATCCAGTGTGAAACTGTGGGTGTAGGGGAAGTTGGTGAAGTGAGAGAGAACATGGCCGGCAGAAGGTTCTGTGCTCTGTGAAGCCTGACATGGGAGGAGTGAAGGATACTTACCATGCGTCCCTAGTTGTGCATCTGGCTGTGTAAATCCACTGACACTACACGGATGGGGGTGAACTAGGGGAAGACAATGGTACCAGATTCTTAGTCTCTGGCATCCCATATTGGGCCTTAAAAAACATAGATAGTCTAATGTTTTAGAACTTTATTTTAGACAGCAGGGAGAAAAACAAAGGGTAAAAAGATTGTTAGACTAGCCATGGCCAAAAGGAGAGATGGGGAAAGACATAGAAGGAAGGACAGAAAGCAAGTTAGAGAGTAAGAAAGGTGAACGCTTAGAGAAAGAAGTAAAAGTTTACAGAGAGTAAGGATTGTAAAAGTTAGAGAGAGAGAGAGAGAGAGAGAGAGAGAGAGAGAGAGAGAGAGAGAGAGAGAGAGAGAGAGGGAGAGACTGATGTAGGGCCAAGTAGCCTCTCATATATTGGGCTTGTTATCTTGCTGTTGCTAGGTAACTGGAAGTTATCTAACCTGAAGATCAGAACCTTTGGTCATTTTGTATGTGACTGCTAGCCATTAGCCACTGCTGGGCAGGAGTGCTTGTGGGTTTGGTAACTTTAACAGGAGCCAGGGTTCCAGAAATACTGAGGAAATGCCTTCCTTCCCATGTAGGTGAAAATTACGACCCATTAGGTTTCATCAGGTTTAAGGACTTCAGTATGACTGGAGACCAGGCATTTTGTACATAGCACAATGCCCCAAGCTCAATGATCAAATTTAACTCTAGCCACTAGATTTTGTGGATTTTCAGGCAGAACACCAGTAGAGAGGATGTGAGTTTGAAACTCTGGAGACTCCTACCATAAGAAATCAAGGCATGGAGTTGGGGTGGGGTAAAATGATTTTAGAAGAAATTTGTAAAACAGTGAAAGGACAATTGAAAAGACATATGAAAAGACCAGAAACAGGGGATGCCTCAGGAGACCATCCTTGTTTTCATAGTTTGGCAAGACAAAATTCAAATGACCAGTAGTACTGAAGGAGAGTCTGTGAATGTATCAGGGAGGGTAGGGTAAGGGTAGGAGGGAGTGAGGGAGGGTGAGATAGAGAAAAAAGTAGAAGGAGAAAAAGAAAGAGAAGGAAAATAAGAAGAATATGGAGAGGAAGAGGAGAAGGAAGGGAAGAGGAATGGGTGGAGCAGAACGACAAGGAGAAGGAGAAGGAAGAAAAACAAAAGAAGAGGAAGAAGAAGAGCAAAAAGAAGGAGGAAGACTTGGAGAAGTAGAAAAGGAGAAGGTTAAATAAGGAGGAGAGAAGGAGAGAAGGAGAATGAGAGAAGGAGGAAGAGAAGGAGAAGTAAAAGGCATAGAAGAAGAAGAAGAAGAAGAAGAAGAAGAAGAAGAAGAAGAAGAAGAAGAAGAAGAAGAAGAAGAATGAGGAGGAGAAGGACACCAAGAACAAGATCAAGAAGAACAAGACAAGAAGAACAAGAACAAGGAGGAAGAAGGAAGAAGGAAGAAGGAAGAAGAAGAAGAAGAAGAAAGAAGAAGAAGAAGAAGAAGAAGAAGAAGAAGAAGAAGAAGAAGAAGAAGAAGAAGAAGAAGAAGAAGAAGGAGATGAATGACAAGATCAAGAAGAACAAGATCAAGATGAAAAAGAACAAGAAGGAAGAAGGAAGAAGGAAGAAGAATACTAAAGAAGAAGAAGAAGAAGAAGAAGAAGAAGAAGAAGAAGAAGAAGAAGAAGAAGAAGAAGAAGAAGAAGAAGAAGAAGAAGAAGGAGGAGGAGGAGGAGAAGGAAGAGGAGGAGGAGGAGGAGGAGGAGGAGGAGGAGGAGGAGATGAATGACAAGATCAAGAAGAACAAAATCAAGATGAAAAGAACAAGAAAGAAGAAGGAAGAAGGAAGAAGAATACAGAAGAAGAAGAAGAAGAAGAAGAAGAAGAAGAAGAAGAAGAAGAAGAAGAAGAAGAAGGAGAAGGAGAAGGAGAAGGAGAAGGAGAAGGAGAAGGAGAAGGAGAAGGAGAAGGAGAAGGAGAAGGAGAAGGAGAAGGAGAAGGAGAAGGAGAAGGAGAAGGAGAAGGAGAAGGAGAAGGAGAAGGAGAAGGAGAAGGAGAAGGAGAAGGAGAAGGAGAAGGAGAAGGAGAAGGAGAAGGAGAAGGAGAAGGAGAAGGAGAAGGAGAAGGAGAAGGAGAAGGAGAAGGAGAAGGAGAAGGAGAAGGAGAAGAAGGAGAAGGAGAAGAAGGAGAAGGAGAAGGAGAAGAAGAATCAGAAGCAGAAGCAGGTGCAGCAGCAGCAGCAGCAGCAGCAGAAGAAGAAGAAGAAGAAGAAGAAGAAGAAGAAGAAGAAGAAGAAGAAGAAGAAGAAGAAGAAGAAGAAGAAGAAGAAGAAGAAGAAGAAGAAGAAGAAGAAGAAGAAGAAGAAGAAGAAACATGAGTAGGAGGAGAAGGCGAAGGAAAAGGAGAAGCAGAAGGAGAAAAGAATAAGGAGGAGGATAAGGCAAAGAAGGAGAAAAAAATAGAAGAAGAAGGAAAACAAGGAGAAGAAATGAGAAGAGATGAGAGGCATAGATAGACAGACAGAGACAGACAGACAGAGAAACTTAGACATACAGAGTGAGACATGCACATAAACATTCACACAGAGACACACAAGTAGGCACAGAAACAGAGAAAAATATACATAGAAAGAGAGACATGCACAGAGACATTCACAGAGTTACACACATTCACACAACTTAATTAAGAAGTATTAACAAAATTATATCTATGAAATTACAAGGATATTAAGTACTAAATTATGTGAGCATTGAGGATGAATGAGATCCAACCAAATTTTGCAAGTCCTGCAACATTCTCAATGCTTACACACAGTTTAGCTGCGGGAGTATCAATTATAGGGCTGTAACTTTTGTTTTCTTCATTTATAATTTACTGTGAATCTCCTTTCTCCCCCATTCAATATGGTCAGTAGTTTCCATGTGGAAGGACTTTCTAATGAATGGCATCTAGTGAAAAAGAGAAAACAATTTAAAAAAATAGTCTCTATGCTAGAGCCAACTGTACAAACAATTCATAGTTATTCTCCAAATGCAGGGCTCAAAGAACACAGAGGCTCCTCTAGCTGGTGCACAGATCTTAAGTTTGGCCCTACAGCATCACTGGGAACCTACTGACAATTCTCACTCAGGTCATAAAGTTATGGAGCATTCCAATTTATTGAGTTCCAGAGAAAAAGCCATTTGGAAGCTTATCTCCCTAAAAGTGAAGATTACACTGAAATTTATGAAAAGTGAAAATAATTTTTTAATGTGAAAAATCATTCCACACACACACATTAAAAAAATACATGAAGGCAAAATTGACAGCAATATATTTGACACAACACCCACCCACACACACCTACACAAACCCACACACACACCCACACCCACACACACACAGAGAGACAGAGAGAGAGAGAGAGAGAGAGAGAGAGAGAGAGAGAGAGAGAGAGTGAGACAGAGAGAGAGAGAGAGGGAGGGAGGGAGGGAGGGAGGGAGGGAGGGCAAGAGGGGGGGAGGGAGGGAGAGAGGGAGGGAGGGAGGGAGGGAGGGAAGGAGGGGGGAGGGGGAGAGGTGGAGAGACAGATGTACACTTACAATACATATTTTTAAGTCAAGTTGTCAAAACTCCTGAAACAATCAATGTTCAGGAAGAGATGTATATGGCAAACACTCACCAGGGAAAGACTGTCATGATAAAGACAGCATAGGAGGAAACAACAAGTTCATCTGTGGCATTGAGAGCCTGAATGGGCCCTTCTCACATTTGGTTGGATTTAGAATCCAAGATTTATTTCAGAACCACCCAGGTCCCTCCTTCTTGCCCCACGGATCTACTTCTGCTAGGGCACAGTCAAAAGGGTTCTACAACATTTCTAGATAGTTTTCCCAGTTTGAGACAACTGAGACTGTGGGAGAAATACCCCCCCCAATCTTAATTAAACTAAGTCACACAACTGCAAAATATTTTTGAAAACAGTTTAATTTCAATTTTGTAAAGAGAACAGAGAGCTCTACTTTGAAATGGACTGAATTAGTCTTTAGGTTCCATTGTGCACCCTAAATGAAATATAATATAAAAGATTCTGTTTTCTATGTAGCAAGTGAGGGATGAAAACAACACACTAATGGAGATAAAATGCAAAATAACTGGGATATATAATAACAATTCAAACTGACGGTGTGAAAGACAATGTATTTATACACATGTCCTATTGACCACAGTGTCATTCATCATTATGTTAGGGGATACAATCTAGTGACTAATTATCAGGGTTTGACAGTAAAATCCTTAGGCTCAATACACCAGACATTAGCTGAAAAATGATTTACGAGAATGTAATGCCCTTTGGTGTCTTCTCTGTGAATCTGTTGTATGGATGCCCTGTCGTTGGTTGTTTTAGTTGTTGGTTTTGTTTTAAAATAGAAATATTGAATGCAAAAGCAAGTGGCAGGAGCCCAAAAGTTCTTTGCATCCTCTCTTTCTCCTTCCCATAACTTTCTAATTTTCCCAATCCCCACATTCATTCAAAAATTAGGAAGTTCAAAAAATACAGAAACTGATTCATCATCTTTACTTTGTGCTTCCATACTGGTTGCAATTATCTTTTAAGCATTAAAAATCAGGCTAACATACTGCCTATGTTCAACAGGATTTCAATGATGTGAAGAGACATCATGACTCAGGAAACTCTTATAGGGAAAATTTAATTGAGGTTGTCTTACAGATTCAGAGGGTCAGTACATTATTATCTTGGTAGGAAGCATGGCAGTATCCAGGAAGAGGAGGTGCTGGGGAAGGAACTAATTGGTCTATATCTTAGTCTGAAGGCAACAATGAGGAAGCTTGTGGCCACAGGTAGCAAGGAAGAGGATCCAATTTCGTCACTGGGCAGAGATTGTGCACTACATTAAAGCAAGCCTACACAATGATACACTTCCTCAAACAAGCCCACACCCTGTAATAGTGCCACATCCCATGGGCAAAATATATTCTAATCAACACACTGCATCATAGGAAAATGGCAGAGAGACATAAAGAAAGATACTGCATGATTGCATTCCTCTGGTCACAAGTGCTATATACCTACACGCTTATATGCACACACACACACACACACATACACACACACACACACACACACACACACATACACACACACACAACATGCCTATCTGATATGCATAATAATAGTGTGCAATCTAAGGTCGTGAGTGATTGGATTGGACCAGGCTCTGTGTTCAACTCACCAGAGGTCTGAGGATCCTGTGGAGGATCCTGTGTGGGTCCTTGTGGGTGACCGCAGAATCCCAGGGCCAGGGACGATGGTGCTCCCTTGATCTACTTCTGTTGCCCAATTGCTCTGGCTAAGATTTCAAGTGCTATATTGAATTGATAGGATGAAAGTGGGCAACCTTGTCTAGTCCCTGATTTTAGTGGGATTGGTTTTAGTTTCTCTCCATTTAGTTTGATGTTTACTACTGGTTTGCTATATACTGCTTTTATTATGTTTAAGTATGGGCCTTGAATTCCTGATCTTTCCATGACTTTTATCAGAAATGGATGTTGGAAATCGTTAAATGATTTCTCAGCATCTAAGGAGATGA
Source organism: Mus musculus (assembly GCF_000001635.26). Classification (NCBI taxonomy): domain Eukaryota; kingdom Metazoa; phylum Chordata; class Mammalia; order Rodentia; family Muridae; genus Mus; species Mus musculus. Next base: position 15,790,910 of record NC_000087.7, on the reverse strand, counting down.
TCATGTGGTTTTTGTTTTGAGTTTGCTTATACATTGGATTACGTTGATGTTTTTCCTTATATTAAACCATCCCTGCATCCCTGGGATGAAGCCTACTTGATCATTATTGATGGTCTTTGTGATATGTTCTTAGATTCAATTTGCATGGACTTTATTGAATATTTTTGCATCAATATTCATAAGGGAAATTGGTCTGAAGTCCTCTATTTTGTTGGGACTTTATATGGTTTTGTTAACAGAGTAATTGTGGCTTCTATAGAATGAATTGAATAGAGTACGTTCTGTTTCTATTTTGTGATATAGTTTGAGAACAGTTGGAATTAGTTCTTTTTTGAAGGTCTGATACAACTCTGCACTAAACCCGTGAGGGTGGTCCTCGGCATTATTTGGTTGGGAGACTATTAGTGACTGCTTCTATTTCTTTAGGGGATATGGGGCTGTTTAGATCTTTATTCTGATCTGGATCTAACTTTGGTGCCTGATTTCTGTCTAAAAAATTGTCCATTTTGTCCAAGTTTTCCAGTTTTGTTTAGTATAGCCCTGTGTAGTAGGATGTGATGATGCCTAGGATTTCCTCAGGTTCTGGTCTTATGTCTCCCTTTCCATATGATTTTGTTAATTAGGATACTATCCCTGTGCCCTCTAGTTCATCTTGCTAAGGGTGTATCTATCTTGATACTATTTTCAAAGAACAGGCTCCTGGTTTGGTTGATACTTTGAATAGTTATTTTTGTGCCCACTTGGTTGATTCCAGCCCTGAGTTTGATTATTTTATGCTGTCTACTCCCCCTTATAAATTTGCCTCCTTTTGTTCTAGAGCTTTTAGGTGTGCTGTCAAGCTCTTAGTGTGTGCTCTCTCTGGTTTCTTTTTGGTGGCACTCAGAGCTGTTGGTTTTTTTTTTTTTTTTTTTTTTTTTTTTTTTTTTTTTTTTTTTTTTTTTTTTTTTTTTGTGGGACTACATTCATTGTGTCCCATAAGTTTGGGTGTATTGTCCCTTCATTTTTATTATACTCTAAAAAGTGTTTAATTTCTTCTTTATTTCTTCCTTGACCAAGTTATCATTGAGTAGAGTATTGTTCAGCTTTCACATGAATGTTGGCTTCCTATTATTTATGTTGTTATTGTAGATCAGCCTTCCTCCATGGTGAAGTGATAGGGTGTATGGGATACTTTCAATATTTTTGTTGAGTCCTGTTTTGTGACTGATTATATGGTCTATTGTGGAGAAGGTACCATGAGGTGCTGAGAAGAAGTCATATCCTTTTGTTTTAGGGTAAAATGTTCTGTAGATATCTATTTAACCCATTTGTTTCATAAATTCTGTTATCTTCAATGTGTTTCTGTTTAGTTTCTATTTCCCGGATCTTTCTATAGATAAGAGTGGGTTGTTGAAGTCTCCCACTATTATGGTGTGCAGTGCAATGAGTGATTTGAGCTTTACTAAAGTTTCTTTAAAGAATGTGGATGCCATTTTATTTGGAGCATAGATATTCAGAATTGAGGGTTCATCTTGGAAGATTTTACCTTTCATGAGCATTAACTGTCCCTTCTTGTCTTTTTTGATAACTTTGGGTTGGAAATTGATTTTATTCTATATTAGAATGGCTACTCCAGCTTATTTCTTCACACCATTTGCTAGGAAAATTGTTTTCCAGCCATTTACGCTGAGGTAGAATCTGGTTTTGTCCCTGAGGTGGGTTTCTTTTATGCAGCAAAAAGTTGTGTATTGTTTATATAGCCAGTCTGTTAGTCTATTTGTTTTTATTGCTTAATTGATTCCAGATTAAGGCAACTTCAGACCAACTTCTCTTATGTATATCAATGAAAAAATACTCAATAAAATTCTCCACAAACTAAAAGGTCTATTATGTCCTTTTCTGATAGTCAAAACTGCAATGAGAACTGCCAGTTTTCCTAGTGTCACTGGCTAATTGCTCTTAGATAGTAACTAGGCTTTCTCCTACACAGAGCACATTCCAAGAGGTTGGATAACAATTAACCAAAGGTCATCAGAAGGGAACAAATGATTTATTATAGGTTCTAGGGTAAAACATAAATATTGATTGGTTTTACCTATACAAAACTTCACTAATATCATAGTTATGGTTTGATACCTTCAGTGAACCTGTTGATGTGAGACAGTTGATGTACTTTGTAACATGTGGTCATGTATTCTGAAATATGTATAAGTGCTGAGGACAAAGAGACGAGGAAAATCGAGAGAGAAGATTTTTTTTTGTTTTGTTTTGTTTTGCCTTTCTCCACTTAGACTTTTTTTTTTTCCTTTTACCCACTTAGAAGAATTTTTCCCTTTCTGCACTTAGGATATTTCTGCTTTTCCCCTTATATAACTTTCATAAAAATGTTTTTATACCTTAGTAATAACTTCTATAATCACTTCTCTAAATTCCTTCTCTTCCAGTGACATCTGGCTTGTTGGCTCAAAGTTAGAGCCCAGCAATTCCTGCTGAGCAAGAAAAAAGGCTGCATTGCTTAATCCTCCTCTGTTAGGCTACAGGTGTTAATCACCTAAGCCAGCCTATCCTCAGAATGACCAAGTACTTTTTAGAAGTTATCATCAGCATTTCAGTACAATTTGAGAGCTAAAAAGCCCTGAGACACTTAGATTTTAAAGCCATTGCCAGGGTCCTACTCTGTGACTCCACTGCTATCCTGGCTCAGAGCAATCCTGGACCTCAAACTCTAATATAGAGCAGTAGTGATAAAAAAAAATAACTACATGGTATTGATACAGAGACTGACAGATGGATCAGTGGACTAGAACTGAAGAATCAGAAAGAAAACCACACATTTATGGACACTTGATATTTGGAAAGAAGCAATATATATATATATGATGGAAAAAAGAAAGGATTTTCAATAAATGGTGCTGTTCTAATTTGCAGTATGTATGTTGAAAAATAAAAATAAATCCATACTTATCACCTTGCACAAAGCTCAGTTTCAAGTTCAACAAGATTATCAACATAAAATAAGATACACTGAATCTAATAGAAGATAAACTCATTGACGCAGAGAGGGAAATGTCCTAAAAACTACTCCCATGGCTCATGCTCTAAGATCATCAATTCATAAATGTGACCTCATGAAACTGGAAAGCTTCTGTAAGCAAACCATATAGGCAATGGGACTAATCATCAACCTACAGACTGGAGAAAAAATCTTAACTATCCTCACATCCGATAAAGGGCTAATATCCAAAATATATAAAGAATTCAAGAAACGAAATAAACCAATCAAGTATGGGGTATATATCTAAATATAGATGTCAAGACAGAAGAGTCTAAAATGGCTAAGGAACACTTAAAGATATGTTTAAAGTCGTTAGTGCTCAGGTTAATTCAAATCAAAACAACCCTGAGATTGTACTTTACACCAATCAAATTGGCTAAGATCAAAACCTCAGATGACAGCACATGTTCGTGAAAATGTGGAGAAAAAGGAACACTCCTCCACTGCTGGTGGGACAGAAGCAGGTCAACTTCTCTGGAATTCAGTGTGGATATTCCTCAGAACATTGGAAATAGGTCTACTTGAAGACCCAGATGTACCACTCTTGGGCATATACCAAAAAAGATGTCCCACCATTTCCCAAGGCACATGTTTTTCTATATAGATAACAGCCTTGTTTATTATAGCTAGAAGCTGGAAATAACCCAGATGTACCACAACAGAAGAATGGATACAGAAAATGTGGTTCATTTACACAAAGAAATACTACTCAGCTATTAAGAAACAAAGACATCCTGAGTTTTTCAGGCAAATGGATGTAACTCAGAAATATCATTCTGAGTAAGGTAACTCAGAACCAAAAGTACATGCATGGTAAATACTCATTAATAAGTGGATATTAGCCAAAAAAATGCAGAACACCCTGTATTCATTCCGCAGAACTTAAAAAAAGTTATCAAACCACAAGGCCGAAGTGAGGACAACTCAATCCCACTTGGAAGGGAGAAGAAAGAAATCACAGGGTGGGTGGGGGGTGGGGAGAGTGTCTCAAGTGGGGATGGGGAACAGGAGTCCTAGAGAAGAACATGATCAGGTATTGGGTAGAGAAAAAAAAAACTGAAGCCCTGAGGTACAGCAGAAAGAATGAAAATAGGCAACCTATGGAGGTATGGCGTTGGGGACCTCCCAGAATGTACCAGAGCCCTGGGTGGTGAGAGACTCTTAGGACTCAAATGGAGGTATCTTAGATGAAATGCCCTACAGTGGGGAGTAGGAAATTGTAGATGGGGAGTAGGAACTTGTAGAATCCACATCCAGTTGAAAGATAAGGAAGGCATGAAGTGAGTGATGGGGTTGCCATCCCATGTCAAAAGCTCTGACCCAGAACTATTCCTGTCAAAAAGAACTTCAAGAACAAAAACAGAGAAGAGCCTAATGGAAATGAGGTCCAGTTAAAGGATCAAGGTGGGGCCCAGCTTGAGGAAAAGCCCCAAGGCCTTACACTACTACTGAGGCTATAAAGTGCTCACAAAATGGGGCCTATTATGACTGTACCCGAATGACCCAAAAAGCAACTGGAAGAGACAGGTGCAGATATTTACACCCAACCAATGGACAGAAGCTGCTGATCCCTCTGGTTCAATGAGGGAAAAGCTGGAAGAAGCTGAGGAGGAGGGCAACCCTGTATGAGGACCAGCAGTCTCATTTAACCTGGATCTCCAAGACCTCTCTGACACTGAGCCACCAATCAGGCAGAATATACAAGCTGACATGATGCCCCAAACACACATACAGCAGAGGATTGCCAGGTCTGGGTTTAGTCAGAGAAGATGCACCAAACCCTCAAGAGACTGGAGGCCACAGAGTGTCTCTTGGGTAGGTCTGGTGAGGTGGGGGTTGAAGACAAATTTGTGGAAATGGTGGGCGGTGGTATGGGATGTGGAACAATCGGAGGGGTACCAGAGGGGTATAACACCTGGAGTATGAAAAAAGATTAAATAAATCAAAAAAGATAGATAAATAAATAAATAAATAAATAAATAAATAAATAAATAAATAAATAAATAAATAAATAAATAAATAAATAAATAAATAAATAAATTCTTAATGAACACTGGCTTTTAAAGGTTTCTTTCTTTTGAGTACATTCTCTCTCTCTCTCTCTCTCTCTCTCTCTCTCTCTCTCTCTCTCTCTCTCTCTCTCTCTCTCTCTTTCTCTCTCTCTCTCTCCTTTCTCCTCTTCCTTCTCTTCCTATTTCTCACTTGCTGATTTGCTCCAGAATATTTATCATCAGTCACCTATTATTCTACCTATGTTTAGAAGGGAATGAGTCTCTGCCTCTTTAAGGAATCTAAGGGAGTTATTTTTTTTTCCTACAAAAGTAAAATGAGAGTATTGGTCTGGAAATTACCTAATGCTTGTTTTGTAGTGTGTAGCACTTTCCTGATACTTCCAGAGGAGGTCCTATTGATTGAAAATTTTGTTTCTGTGTATCAGAGGGAGAGCAATAAATGGAGAAAGAGAGGATAAGGTGGGAGTCCTCATTGTTTTTTAATTGCTGAGAAATAATCTATGCACTAGATACACCAGTGCTTTGATCATTTCCCAGATAAAACACTTGCTTTTAGCTAACAACGATTACAAACAAATATATTAAAAATATGTAAGTATATTTTTTGTGAGAATATGTTTTCCATTGATTTAATTATCAGAAACAATATTTTTCAGTCCTGTACTTAATTTGTGTAGCCCCTAGATATGAATCCCTGAAATATTTGTACTAGGGCTTTTTAAATATATTGAAATAGCTATCCAGGCTCTATTCTAATCTATCAGAACAATGTATGTCAGTTATAATAAGTATATAATATCCCTAACATAATTACTGAACAATATATAGATAAAGCAAGACATCAAACTTTAGCCCTTAGAGATGCCCAGACAAAGATAGCTGATAATAAATAATTCTGAAAAGATAGTAAATAAAATTTATATTTGTCCACTTTGGTGAAGTAAAACCCCTCTGCACAGATATTTCTTTCATGATATAGATACAGATTTATATAGTTTGTCAAAGAATTCTTTACATGATTACAAAAGAGGTCGAATATACATGACATAGTCTTTAGTTGAATTGAACATTTATAAAGAGAAATTTGTCAAAAAATAATATTTACTCTATGGGTGCTTTCAAAAAATAGAATGGTCTGCATGGAACAAGTTAGTATTAGAAGTTACAAGCTATCCTTGGTTACATACTAAGTTGGGGCCAGCCTAGGCTATATGACATTCTGTCTGAAAATATGAAATTACTGGAACCAGTAGTTTATCTTTATGAATCCTGTACTTTGGAGACTGAATCATGAGCAATATCAGAAGTACAAGGTCTATCAGTACTAGAAAGTATAAAAAGAATTTCCCCAAACAAAAATAATTTAAGAGTTATACTTAGGGGCGTGATTATGTTGCCAGGGAATAAAAGCACTTTGAGTTTAGAGTGGTCAGTAATGAGAAGTGAGTATTGCCCTTGCACAGGACTCACATTGGGTAGCTCACAGTCACTTTTAGCTTGAGCTTCAGGAGGCCTCTGGCACCTGTGGGCATGTGCATTTCCTTACATACATATGTACATACCAACACATACACACACATACACACACACAAATACACACACACACACACACACACACACACACACAAACACACACACACACACACATTTAAATAATAGGGAAAAGTACTTTGCTTTATCTATCAGTTTAAAGGAAGTTTGAGTTGAATGTACTTAAAAGAGGTGCCTCATAACCAAAGTATGTAATCTGCTAGTCTTCAACAAATTAGGTGACTCAGAGCCACTAGTCAAATAAATTACACCCTATAAAATCAAATAACCCCATTAAAAATGGGGCTCAGAACTGAACAATGATTTCTCACCCTAGGAATACCGAATGGCAGAGAAGCACCTGAAAAAATGTTTAACATCCTTAATCATCAGGGAAATGCAAATCAAAACAAACCTGAGATTCCACCTCACACAAGTCAGAATGGCTAAGATAAAAAATTCAGGTGACAGAAGATGCTGGCGCGGATGTGGAGAAAGATTAACACTCCTCCGTTTTTGGTAGGTTTGTAAGCTTGTACAACCACTCTGGAAATCAGTCTGGCGGTTCCTCAGAAAATTGGACATAATACTACCAGAAGATCCAGCAATACCTCTTCTGGGCATATATCCAGAAGATGCCCCAACCGGTAAGAAGGACACATGCTCCACTATGTTCATACCAGCCTTATTTATAATATCCAGAAGCTGGAAAGAACCCAGATGCCCCTCAACAGAAGAATGGATACAGGAAATCTGGTGCATTTATACAGTGGAGTACTACTCAGCTATTAAAGAGAATGAATTTATGAAATTCCTAACCAAATGCATGGACCTTGAGCGCATCACCCTGATTGAGGTAACCCAATCACAAAGGAACTCTCAAAATATGTACTCACTGATAAGTGGATATTAGTCCAGAAAAGATATAAGATATAATTTGCTAAAAACATTAAATTCAAGAGAACGAAGACCAAAGTGTGGACACTTTGCTCCTTCTTAGAATAGGAAACGAAACACCCATGAAAAGAGTTACAGAGACAAAATTTGAAAGTGTGACGAAAGGATGGACCATCTTGTGATTGCCATATCCAGAGATCCATCCCATAATCAGCTTCCAAATGCTGACACCATTGCATACACTAGCAAGATTTTGCTGAAAGGACCCAGATATAGCTGTCTCTTGTGAGACTATGCCAGGGCCTAGCAAACACAGAAGTGGATGCTCACAGTCAGCTATTGAATGGACCACAAAGCACCCAATGGAGGAACTAGAGAAAGCACCCCAGGAACTAAGGGAACTGCAATCCTATAGGTGTAACAACAATATGAACTAAGCAGTACCCCGAAGCTCCTGTCTCAAGCTGCATATGTATCAAAAGATCTTCTAGTCGGCCATCACTGCAAAGAGAGGCCCATTGGACTTGTACACTTTATATGCCCCAGTACAGGGGGACGCCAGGGCCAAAAAGGGGGAGTAGGTGGGTAGGGGAGTGGGAGTGGGTGGGTATGGGGGACTTTAGTATAACATTGGAAATGTAAATGAGCTAATTACCTAATAAAAAATGGAAAAAAAATAAATTATACCCTAGACATGTGCAGCCATGAGGTCCACTGGTAAACTGTGGATAGAGATCGATGGTAGAGCTATTGGATTATGTAAGGGGAGGCTTAAATAAAACTGAGAGATTCACAGTCTCATGTGATATAAGCTGGCTTTTGTTTGTGTGTTGGTATTATATAGTATTTTAATCCTTACTTGCTTTCGAGACATATTCCATATAGTTCAGACTGCCTTTATCTCACTTAATAGCTCAATATGACTATGAACCACTGATCCTCCTGCTTTCATTTTCCAGAACAGCTAGGATTAAAGAGAGGTACCAGCATGCCCTACTTGATGCAGTTTTAGAGATCAAACCCAAGGCTTCATGCATGAGAATAAAGTACTCTACCAAGTCTACTTTGGCAGCTGCAAGCCTTCCTGTTAAGGATAAGTCCAAGACAACATTTCTTACCCTTAACACATCATGCCTATGGCTGTAATCATTAAATTCCTCTGCTGTCTAAATCAATATCAACTTCATACAAGCCAGAGCCATTTGAGAATATTGAATTTCAATTGAGAAAATAACCCCAACAAACTTTTGCCTGGAAAAGGCTTTGTTGAATTTTATTAAGTAATGATTGCTATGGAAGGATATCCCAATTGGCAGTATCAGCTCTGGACTGATGGTACTGGATGCTATAAAAAAAAAAGTAGGATGATCAAAACATGGGGAATATACCAGTATGCAATTTTTCTACATGTCCTCTACTTCAGGACTTACCTGCTCCAAATTCCAGTCTAGGGTTTCTGGTGTGATTTTCATGTGTGATGAATTACAAACTGAACTATGAACCAAAACATTTTCTCTCCCAGTTGATGTTGTTCATGATGTCGTATCATCTAAATACAATCCCTAACTAAGGCAAGTTAGTATGCCAATGTAGATCATATGGAATACCAAGTACTGAATGTTTACAGTGGGCCAGATAGAGCGTAGAAATAATGAACTTCACTGGTCATGATAATGCATACCTACTATCTCTGTACATGAAAGACAGGAGGGTGAGTGTAAGTTCAATGCAATGCTGAGCTACATAGGGAGGTTCTGAGTCCAAAACAAAACAAAAACAAAAACAGCATGAAAAACAAAGAAACATAAAATGGGAGGTTAATGAGATGCTAAATAAATAAAGCACTTGCTAAGCAATTGTGATAGCCTTCATTCCATTCTCAGAACATACATGAATGTAAAGAGGGAACTGCATTCAGCAAAGTGATGCTCTGACTTCCACATGTGCTCTAGATCACTTATGCTACCACATAATAATAATAGTAATAATAATAATAATAATAATAATAATAATAATAATAATAATAAATGTGTTTTAAAAATCAAAGAAAATTTATTCAGTCATATTATATTAGGCTTATAAAAAAACTAGCACTGAGGAAGAGAAAATGGAGTAGTATTGAAAGTTTGAGGCAAGCATGAACTGCATTAAGAAGATTAGCACCTTATAACTTTCTGTAGGTATCCTGGCCAAAACAAGGTACATGAAAGTTTATTTTACACACAAATTCATACTATAGTCCAAAACTCTTGGGGCATCAGTGCAACAGGAAGTAGCAGAAACTTGACACAAGTCAAGAGTATAGATCAAGGAATTGATGTGTGTATGGTTACTAGAACTTAATTTGCTTTCTTTATTCTCATACACTCCAGAATCCCCATCGTAAATAATGGTACCACAACAAGGGAAGTTCTTCCCATAGAAATTAAAAGTAATCAAGATGCAGGCCCACAACCATGCTCGCAGACTAAGTAGTATAGACCATCCTTCATTCAGATTTCCCTCCCAGGCAATTCTATATTGTGTTAAGTATATAACATTAACCATTACAGCTTCATTCATTTTTAACCTGTCACATAGACACATCACATTATGTTTTAGACATAACCTACCAACCCGTATTTCCAAAGTTCTTTGTGTGTTGAATAATGCAGAATACAGTTCAACTTTAAAAGTCCTCATAGTCTTTAAAAATTTTACCACATCAAAAAATGTATTGTGATATCTTGTAGAAAATTATGTTATTGCTATGCATAATAGAATAATGTAAAAATTCTTATCACAAAATAAAAATAAGTATTAGGAATAGCAAATGATGACTATACAAAAAGCCAAAATCAAGCAGAGAAATGAAATCCTCCATTTCTGGGGCTTTTCATGGAGAAATCAGCTTTGGTGTCCCAATTCCTCTACATATGCTATCTTCAGCACACACAGATTTTCTCAGCATTTAAACTGATTCCATTTCTCACCTCCAGATGTCCTTGTCCAGATATTAGATCATGTCCCATCATCCTGGCCTTTCTAATACTCTGGAATCTCTACAGTAGCTTAAACTTTACCTTCATAACTTCATGCAACAGCCTCTTGGGGCTTCTTTGCCAGGATTCAAACTCTGTCACAAAGTTCTGGCCTCAGATGTTCTTAAAGACTGTCTTAGTATTGCATCTTTTATATATTAAATTTAGAAAAATGTAGACATTGCCACCAAATTTCAAGACTGGCCCAAGAGGTAACCTAGTTTCACTGGACCATAGATGTAACATCATATCTACAGTTAATATATCTGAAACATTTGACCATGTTTCATCAACACTAGTATCATTGGCGAATGTAAAACATACAGAGTTCCCAAAGCTTTTTAGTCATTCCCAATTCAAAGGTATGTTAATTTTAGTTTTAAACAAATTCAACATATATATTTTTGGTATGAACTTCATTGTACAAAGTTCCATTTCAAGGACTTGTGACTTTGTGATTAAAAATATGAACATAAGATGTTAAAAAAAACATAAAATGTATGCACAATGAAATGTTTTGTCCACAGACATCCAAATTCTCTCAATATGTCTTATATTTTCTAGCTTCCATTCTCCATTTAATGTTGCCTTAACTCAAGGGGATTAATGATAAACACCTTCTTTCTGAAAATATATTTTTCCAACTTCAATAAAATAAAATAATATAAAAGCCAATTCAGTTTAAAAGAATTCATTTCTGTTTGCTGGAAAACTCAAGTTGATCGTGCTGTGCTTTAAACTTTTTCGAGTATTTGATATGCTCTCTACTCTATAGAGTTTGACTCACATCTTAAGGGTACCCTGAGAAGTTCTGGTAAATAATTTTAAAATATTCAGTCAAGTTCGTACAAATCCAAAGTAACCAAAATATCTTTAGAAATCTCCAACCCTTGAAAAAAACATATTATCTTGAAGATTTTATAGTATATACACCTGTACTGGCTAGTTTTATGTCAACTTGACACAGCTGGGGTTATCACAGAGAAAGGAGCTTCAATTGAGGTAATGCCTCCATGAGATCCAACTCTAAGGCATGTTCTCAATTAATGAACAAGGTGGGAAGTCCCTTTGTGGGTGGGACCATCTCTGGGCTGGTAGTCTTGGGTTCTATAAGAGAGCAGGCTGAGCAAGCCAGGGGAAGCAAAACAGTAAAGAACATCCCTCCATGGCTTCTGCATCAGCTCCTGCTTCCTGACCTGTTTGAGTTTCAGACCTGACATCCTTAGTGATGTAAGCCAATAAATCCCTCCTTCCTCCCCAAATTGCTTCGTGGTCATGATGTTCTGTCCAGGAATAAAAACCCTGACTAAGACAACACCTTATCCTGTTACATATATTATGCTATTTTTTTCTAAGCCCACTTCATAGAGATAATTATGTCTGATAGAAAATAAAGCTCATTAAGTAGAACAAAGAGTTTCAATAACAGAATTTACTGTAGTTTTGTAGGGTTAACACGGTGAGTCAAAAAATGAGATGAACTGCCTTGTTGCTGCTCTAAGAACTTAAGAGGTTTTTTTGCAATGATGATTTGTGGGAATTTAAAAGGTATACATAACTACATGTGTATTGTGTGTGTGTGAGAGAGAGAGATTAGGATAAAGTAATTTGAATTATTATTATTATTAACAATTTTTCATACAATATATTTGAGCATGTGTCCCATCCCTAAATACCTCCCAGATTTTTTCCAACCATCATACCCAATTTAATGTTCTTTCTTTTTCTTTCTCTCTCTTTTTCTTTCTTTCTCTAAATGAAAAAATCAAAAAAGCCTGAATCAACTACAACAAAAAATCATGAAATCAAAAGCCTCAGAAAATCACACACACACACACAAAACACACACACACAGATATAGACACAAACACACACACACACACACACAGATAGATAGAGAGAGAGAGAGAGAGAGAGAGAGAGAAAGAGAGAGAGAGAGAGAGAGAGAGAGAGAGAGAGAGAGAGAGAGAAAGCCAAAACCAACAACATCAAAGGAGTCCACAAAAAAAAAAAAAACATGTGTTGGTCAACTCTCTGTAGGTATTAGTCAACTCTGGAATGTGGTTGACATGCACAGCAATATTCCATCAGAAAAAAAAATGTTCATTCATATGCCTGAAGGTCTCAATTTAGAACAGAGTCTATGTCCATTTCCCCATCTAAGTTTTGGGATATCATCTATCTTGAACTTGTACAGGTTTCATTTGTGCTACCACAGTCTTGTGAATTCTTATGTTCAACACCATTTTGTCTGGAAAAGAATGAAGAGGAAACCATATTTTTATGAAACTTAATAAATAAGTTTTCTCCACTCAAGAATAAGAACAAATTTGTTCTTAGAGTTATAACATCTCTCTTTTCTAAGAGACCATCTCATTACAGATATGTGTTCATTCCAACTATGAAATAACTAATATAATAATGTAAACATTTAGTTATCTTCCAATATTGGTAAATATTTATAATTCAACTGATTTGGTAAATCAATTCAAAATTGACATTACCAATTTGAAAATTAAATAACTGTTTATTAAAATTACTAAGGTATAAAAATAAATATGATTTCTATCACAAAATACTGCCTTAATAAAATTAAGCATAAGTGAAGTAACAATTTTACTTAATATAGATATTAATATAGAATATTAAAATTATCAATATACTCACCACATTACTTCAATGTTTTTAATATGTTGAAGGAATTTTTATATTCTGCATCTGTTAGAAAAATATCTTAATGTTCATTAGACACAGCCCTGGAAGGAATTAGGGTAATTTTTTTTTGAGCTTAGAGATGGGTGAGTCCTTCAGTAACATTTAGAATTTCATTTTACCATGAGCATTCTTGAATCTCGACTGTCCTGACCCATGAGAAAATCGAACAGGGTCTGAGAAACCACCTGAGGAGAGAATGGGGAACAAGAAACACAAAGAATGGACAGCAAGACAAAAAAAAAAAAAAAAAAAAAAAAAAAAAAAAAAAAAAAAAACAACAACAACAACAAAAGAAACCTGATCAAGCTGACAAATTTTGGTTTTCCCATGCAAGTTTTATACCCATAGAAACAGGAAATGGGGAGTGAAAAGATGCGAAATCACTTTGTTTCTGGGGGAATGCACCTGTTCCCCAAAGCAGGATATTGACTAGGTAAAAAAAGTTCAGCAGGAGGAACAGAACAGAGTGGGTTGCTAAGTACCTGCCCACAAGATCTATAGATATTTGTTCTTAACTGGGACTATTACTTTCCTACAGAGGCCTCAAATTTCCCAAAGAAATCTCAACTAAGATAGGACTTTTCCACTAAGGCCAAAACTTTGTGAGTAAGGACTTCTGGCTGACAAGACAGTTAACATCACCCACACTCATTCCCAAAACTTGACTATAAATACTGCACCTGGAAATTAAAAATAATATTTGTTTGCATGAGATGCAAAAATGAACATGTCTTGATTGGATTAATAACTTTTGGATTAGAATGGCTAGAAGATAAATACGAAAAGACAAATTAAAATTAAGTAACTATTGGGTAAGTAAACCTAATTAATATGCTTTATTGGCAAAACCAGAAACTAATATAGAGAAAACCATCAAAGTTTCAACATTAAGGTCAAAAGAGCTATGAAACAGAAACGTTTTTAAAAGTAGGGATGTAAAAATTTTAATTTCTCATTTGTTTATTGTTGCATGAGACTGTAGAAAAAATAGTGACAATGGGATGGAAGTCAACATAAGATTCAAAGTCACACAAAATATTAAAATAGACAGCAATTGCTAAATAAAAGTGTAATGTCAAAACTTAGTGAAATATTTATTAATAAAATACTATTTGAAAGCATGTGGCAATGACCATTCTAAAGCCCACACTAAAATGTTAGCTTATCTTTGGAGTTATTAATAGTATGCCAAAATTTGCATGTTTTCCTTTGAGACACGGATGCACTTGATGAAATCATATTCTCTCTAAAATTTTTATAACATCAACACTGCTGACAAGTATGAAGAAAGCAATGACTTGACTAGCTATTGATGTTGCAGTAAGTTTGTATTTTATTTTAATTTATTTACATTCCAAGTGTCCCATCTACTGATCCCACTTCCTACATTCCTTCAACCCATTCTTCTTCCCCATTTCCTCTGAGAGGGTGTTCCACAAGCCACCCACCCCATCTCACCTCAACATATCCCACACCAGCATCCATGATGCATCAAGTCTCTCCAGGATTCAGTCTATCGTTTCCCACTGGGCTGGAAAAAGCAGTACTCTGCTACATATGTGCCAGGGGCCATGGACTAGCCCAAGTATGCTCTTTGGCTGGTGGCTTAGTCTCTCAGATCTTCCTGGGAGTTTGGGTTAATTGACACTCTTGGTAGTCCTATGGGGTTGTCATCTCCTTCAGTTCTTTCAAATTTTTCTCTAACTCTTCTGTATGCGTCCAATGATTAACTGTAATTATCTGCATCTGTCTCAGTCAGTTGTTGTTAGAGACACTAGGGGCCCTGTCTATTAACTGGAGGTGGTCTTTCCAGGTTCCATCTCCCCACTGTTGGGCAGTTCGGCTATGATCACCACCGAGTTCCGGGAGCCTCTCACATCCCAGGTCTCTGGGACTTTCTAGAGTTCCTAAGAGCTCCCCACCACCAGAATACACGTCTGGTACCTGGATTAGACCCCCTGAAACTGGAATCATGGATGATTTCAACGTACAAAGAATGTGTAGAGAAACAAATGTTTTCTCTGGAAGAGTACTGGCTATCACTCCTAACCACTGAGCAATCTCTGCAATTCAAGAATAGTATTTCTTTAAGACAAGATGTCTTTTCTAGAAGTTCTTATATTGAAAATTATAGATAAAATCTTTTGTAACATGATGTTAATTGTCTGAGAATATGTTTCCCATCTGTACCTTAAATACTAGATTAATTTAAAATGTTAACTGTCACTAAACAACATTAATAACTATTTTTCATTCCATTTTTCATGCAGGTTATTGAAGACTAAATAAATAGTCTGATGTTATCCTGGGCATGGTTGTGCACGCCTTTATTCCCAGCACATGGGAGGCAGAGTCAGGTGGATTTCTGAATTAGAGGCCAGCCTGGTCTACAAAGTGAGTTCCAGGACAGCCAGGGCTATACAGTGAAACTCTGTCTCACAAAACCAAAATAAATAAATATATATATAAATATATATGTATATATATATGAAATAAAAATTAAAAAAAAATAAAAAAGAAGTCTGATTTTATTGTGTGAATTGATGCATTTAAAATTAATGCAAAATATAACATTTGATTATTCCCACAATGAAGATATCCATAAGATATCTTTATGTGATAAATTGTTTTAGCAGTGAACTATATTTTAACAGAGAGATCATTTAGAAGCCCTTAACTTGTGTCCTTTATTATGCGAAATAGGGTGTATTATGTGTATCTATGTATATATGTATGTATGCATTGTATGTGTGTGTTTTTCTGTGAGTGTATTTGAACTTTGTGAGGGTGCGAAGAGAAAGCATTATGAACCAAGCAGTCCAGGAATGTTGGGGTGGGGTATCTCATCTGGAGTTATACATCCCAGGATTTGGCTATATTTGAAGACAGCAAACTCTAACAATAGTCTTGCTAATATCCCCTTCTAAATTTGAATCATATCTCTACACCCATTGCCCAAATTGTTGCTGTATGAACAATATGGATGCTGTAAATTCAAAATCTGCCCTTGTGATTCAATAACAATCTCAATTAACTACTAAGACATCTCTTTAGATACTCTTTTGTGAACACAGACAAATAATAAAATTCTTCTAGTTTTAGAGCTTTATGATAGCTATGAATTTCAACAAGATATCCTAAGGACCTATAAATGATTAGAGGTTTGGCAAAGGTAAGTGCTTGATCATGGACCATTTTCCACTTTGGTTAATGCCTCACATGTTGAATTATGCCATATCAGAATATACATGAATATTTGTCTTAAGCATTACACAGAATAAGAAAATAAACAGAATAGGAAAGTGAATGGAAGATAGTTTTGACATTACTAATTAATTTACAAAATTATTTTTTAAGATGGTATTTAAAATGAGAGATAGTAATGGTCAGTGAAGTTCTTAAAAAAACGAAATTTTTGTGGAGAAAATAATTGTCTACACTAGATCTTTAGGCTAGTCTGTTCCAATAGGGGAAAATAACTGGTATTGGTAAGACATAATATTTATTTGCAGTATTCAGTAGGCTAATGCAGAAAAATCATACTTTCCAAGGAAATTTGAGCTATGTAGTGAGATCCTATGGCTTAATAAGTGTTCTATTAATACAAGATACCATCACCAGGAAAATATTGTAAAATGAAACCATTTAATCATGACTTGCTTACAGTTTCAGAGATTTAGTTCATTCTTACTGTGGTGGGAGTGCACTAGCATGTAGACAGACATGTTACTTGAGCAGTAGCGAGAGAATCTTCAGGTAGAAAGAAGAGAGAACCTCTGGTCTTGTAATGGACATTTTGAAATATCAAAATAATACCCAGTGTCAATACTTCCAAAAATGTTATACCCATTTCAACAGGTCATACTTATTCTAACAAGGCCATACCTGCTAACTCTTTCAATAATGTTACTCAGTTCTTATTCAAAAAATATGAACCTTATGGGGGCCATCCTTATTCACACTGTTTCTAAATACTTTTTTTAATTGGACACTTTACTTATTTGCATTTCAAATGTTATCTCCATTCCAATTTTTCCATCTACAACCCCTATATCCCATCTCCCCTTACCCTGATTCGATGAGGGTGCTCCCCAACCACCTACCCACTCCTGCCTCACCGTGGCTCTAGCATTAGGCATAGAGTGTGGAATAACCATGATACAACTCACGAACTACATGAACTTCAGGGGGAAGTAAAACCAAAGAGTTGATGATTCCATCCTAATTAAAACAGGGAACAAAATAATCAAGGGACGTAGATGATGGGAGGGAATTGTGAAGAAGAGAAGAGGGGGAGAGGAAAAAGAGGCGAAGAATCAGGTATGGGAGAAGACAGGAGAGATGTTCAGAGGGTCAGGACATTGAACAGGGGTGTATAGCAACTGGGGCATGAGGAAATGGTGTTAAAAAACAGAAAGTCCCAGATGCTAAGAAAACAAGAGCTTCCCAGGACTCCAGAGGGATGGCATTAGCTGAAATACTCCCACAAAGGGGACAGGAAAACCTGTCGAGACTAAATATATTTTTTAAAGAGAGATAATAAAGTATTCTCTCACTTCCTCTTTCTCTGTTTCTGTCTGTCTGTCTCTGTCTCTGTCTCTCATTTCCTTCATCTCTCCCTCCATACCTCCCACTCGGTTGTGTGGTGTGGTATGGTGGTGTTGATGGAGGTGGAGATGGGGTGTGTGTGTGTATGTGAGTGTGTGTGTGTGCATGTGAACACACACATGCCTGTGAAGAAATGACATGGTGTGCATGTATAGGTCAGATGACATCAGAAGTCACTTTTATTTCTCTACAATATAGGACATAAGAGTCAAACTCAGGCTGTCAGGGTTGGCAGGAAACACTTCACCAGTTGAACCATCTCTACTGCCCATAACATAAAGTTCTATATCTAGTTTTGTTTAGTCTATATATAGTTTAGCTGACTATAGAATTACTTTCTTGGGGTATCCTGGCATAAAGACATTCTTCATATTTCTTGAGTAATTGAAAGAAGGAAAGAAGGAAGAAGGAAGGAAGGAAGCAAGGAAGGAAGGAAGGAAGGAAGGAAGGAAAGAAGAATAAAATTATAATTTAGAAGTGGTATGTATTTTAAAGGATGTGATATTTGAAAAATAATTGTCCCATATATGTTCAGATATATGAACTATTTGCTCCTCCATAGTCTGAGATATAAGAACTCTTGGCTTCCCCAAAGCCTCAGACACATTAGTATCCCAGGTGGTGCTGTTTGAGAAGATTATGGAACTTGTATTTCTTAAAGCCTTGCTGGAGGAAGTACGCCAATATAGACAGGCTTTGAGAGTTTATTACATCTCCCCCCATCCAGTTCCCTCTCTGTTTTCTGTATGTGGCTGGAGATGTGATCTCTCACCTTGCTGCTATCCCTGCCCACTGCCTCTCCTGACATTGTGAACTATCCCTCAATATTAAGCAAAGAAATAAAATAATCAAAAAATAGAATAAAATCCCTATCTTCCATAAATCATTTTATGTCATAATATTTTATCACAACAAAGTAAAAACTAAAATAGAAGACTTCCTTGGAATGTAAGCTGCTGTACATTAAGTTAAAATAATGAAGTCATTAGGCAAATCAATGATATTACTGAAAAAGGACTACTAAAATCCCCATAGTTTTATACTTTAGCAAGTAGTATAGTAGTGATGTTTCTTTCAGAAATGTACTATGGTTATTTAAAGTATTACTATTAAAGAAAAAGTAGATAAATGGTATAATAGAACTCTATCCTGACAATGTTTCTAAAAATATAAAATTAATCTAAAACAAAAATTGAAGATTAAATAATTAAGCTTGAGATATTCCTTCCTTTTATGAATATTCAGTAGGGATGTATAATTTAGGAGAAATAACAGATGTTTCAAGCCTTTGTTTCATAAGGCTTCTGCTACTCTGAAAATGTTTATGCAAACTGAAATGCCCAAAATAAAAATCAGTAAAGAAAATTGTATTTGAACACTGACATTCTTATTATGAACCACACATATGTAAACAAATTAAAATAGTAACATAAATATTTATCTTGCTAACATTTAAAATATTGAGTAATGAAGAATTTGTGCATATTTTACTGTCTTGAAACAGAATCTCAACAATTACCTTAGGCTGTTTTTTTAACTCAAAGGCCTCATTTCTTAGTCTTCCAAGTATGGCTGTAGCTATGAGTATTAACTACCATACCAGCAAGAATTGTTTTAGATATTTACAAGAAAACTATTAGCTGGGATATAGGTATTTGCACCGTAGATTTTGTAAGAGAAAAAAAGAATAAAATATTAATAAATTAGAATATGTTAAAAAAATTCAGTTTGGTTGCTCATTTCCTGAATAGAAAAAAATCATGATTTATATACCATATATCCAGGATTATGTGTATAAGCTTGTGTGTATTTGTGTGTCTCTAGTTCTCTAGTTCTCACTCCCTCTGAGCATGCTCACCATTAACCCCCCAAACCAGGGACAGCTCCTCCCTGCTGCTCAGATGAGGTGCATGGCCTAATCTCCCAAGTGCTGCAAGAGGTGATTGGGACATTATTCCTGGGCTCATGACCCCAACAGGGACAGCTCTCCTGCCAACGGTGGTGAGGGCAAAAGAGAGGGAAGGGGTCTCTCCTTTGTCCAAACCATTACACAGCACACAAGAGGCAGGACCAGTTTTCCCATGCCCATGCCACCAGGCAGCTGATCAGAAGGCCCCATATCTAGGGCCAGCTCTACTCTGCTGCTCAATCATGCAAGGCTGTCACTAGAGGCAGGTTTTGAGATCATATATGTTCATGTGTGGCCACTGTGTAGACAGCCTCTTTTTGCTGCCTGTGGAGGAAGATTTAGAGCTCTTGGCTTCATCTCTGGCTCTAACAAATGATCTTCCTGAAAACTACCATGCTTCTCGGCAAGACAATAATGAAATTAACCTCTGAAACTGTAAGTCAGCCCCAGCAAATTCTTTGCTTTATAGGAATTACTGTGGACATAGTGTCTCTTCATAACAACAAAACCCAAATTTAGACACCTTCCATCCTTACCCTCCAATTCTTTCTCTAAATTTCTTTCTCATATTCACATTTTATTTTATACTCTATGATAATGATTAAATCATCCAGGTAATAGTAAATAAACAGTAAATTACTAAGATTTCTTTTTGTGAATCTATTCAACATTTTATCATTTTTATCATAAATGTAACACTGTTCTTGTTTCGAATACAAATAAAATCTCAAAGTAAAATGAACTGTAATAAGAGGATATTAGCCAAAGAAGTACAGATTTCCTAGGATACAATCCACAGAACTCAAGAAACTTAACAACAAGAAGGGTCCAAGTGAGAATGCTTCAATCACACTTGTAAGGTAGAAGAAAGAAATCACACGAGGCACAGAAAGAGAGAGAGAGAAAGAGAGAAAGAGAGAGAGAGAGAGAAAGAGAGACAGAGAGAGAGAGAGACAGAGAGAGAGAGACAGAGAGACAGAGAGACAGAGAGACAGAGACAGAGAGACAGAGAGACAGAGATACAGAGAGACAGAGAGAGAGAGAAAGAGAAACCTGGGTGGGAGGTGGGAGGGGGAGGAAAAAAATGAACACATTCAGGTATGGGAAGGCAGGAGAAAAGCCATGAGGGTTAGCAGCTCTCCCAAGTCTGACTGCCCAGAGCATAGGAGGAACTCTGGCCAGATGTGGGCTATCCTCCTTACTCCTCCTTCCCCTGCCCTCATTAGTTTCCACATATTTGGTTCTAAATTTTCATTTTTTAATAAGTCTATGACAATCCTAGAACTGAGTTATCAAAAAACTGGTTCATCCTTGTTTTCTGCAATGATCACTTTTCATAATATTAAAAGAGCTGGAGTTCTATTCATCCCTCCATGTTAAAATTAACTAGGTCCTAAGATTGCTGTTTTTACTGACTGCATGTGCTGCTGTTCCCAGTCCATGTCTCCATTCAGAGATCAAAAACCCGCAGCAGCCTTATGACTTGACTAGGACAATAGAGAATCCTGAAATCGGTTACTGGGCCCAAGTGGCTAATAAAGAAAAGCCACTTGGGATATCATGGTTTCCATATTTAACGTTTGATCTGTGCCGGCTGGCTGATAACTCATGGCCTGACACCCAACAGATTTTACAACATTCATACACTAAGTAGACTTAGGGAGACATTTTTATATGTCTAGGGAAAGGAGAACTGTGGCATATGGGGAACCAGAACAATTCTATTATGCTTTTTGGGGTTGTGAAACATCGGGATGGAAAGCATCAAAGAAAGATTTAATCACAGTCACCTGACAGGGGAGGAAATCTGAAGATCAACTTAAGTTCACCAGCCTAGGAAAGCAGGAAAAGGGCTGGGAAACTGGGAAACCTTGGGGCCTCCGATTTTATATTAATGGGGGAAAAACCTCAAACTCATTTTCACAATTAGGCTCCTGATAAAACCAATAGTAAACCCCCTGAATGTGACTGTAGGACCAAACCGAATTCTGGCAAACACTAAACCTATACCAAGATGTCTTGCCCTGAGAAACCTATGCCAAAGTCTGTTCTCAAACCAGTGTTTGTTGACCTCCCAGTCCTTCCCCAGCAGGCTCCCCGCCCCTGTAGATCTGCTCTGGTCAATGATGCTAAAAACCTTTCAGATTTTGACCAGTTCCCAACCAGAGCTAACCATCTTCTGCTGGCTGTGTTATTATGCCAAACCACCTTTTTATGAAGGTGTTGGATTTATGTCTAAATATAATGAGTCCGAGAGAGACACTGCATGCATATGATCCCAAGAAGGCAGAACCTTAACCATACAGACCATATCAGAACAGGGGACCTGCCTGGGAAAAGTTCCCTTGTCACATCAACATATTTGTAACCAAAATACCCCCATGGTGCATTCCAAATGGGTTATTTCCCCCGAACAGGCATGGTGGGCCTGTTCAACAGGGTTGACTCTGTGTGTGCATGGATAGGTTCTTAATTCCCCTACTGCAAGGAGTTCTCTATTCTAGTCCAATTGGTGCCATGCATAACCTATTATGCAGAGGAAATAGTGCTGAAGAACCTAATAGGGCATGTTGGGGGAGACCTCAAAAGACAAAAGAGAGAAAATATTTCCCTAACGTTGGCTAAAATTTTGGGAGCAGTGCTACCTGGTGCAGGCACTGGGATTGCAGCCCTAACATTGTAAGAGAATAACTATACAGCCTTAAATTAGATACAGATCAAGACAGCCAATGCTTAGAAAAATCCATTGCACACCTAGAGTGAAATGTAGATTCCCTGGCTGAGGTAGTTGAACAAAACAGACAAGGGTTAGACTTTGTGTTCCTGCATCAGGGAGGCTTGTGTGTTTATGTATTCAAAGAATGTTGGTTTTATGTAAATCACTCTGGCATCAAAGAATCACTAGCTAAGGTTAGAGAAAGCATAGAGAGGTGCCAAAGAGAACAAGAAAACTCCAAAATCTGGCATCATTCCCTAATTGATAATTCCCCATGGTTAACTACTCTCATTTCCACAATTACAGGGTCCCTTATAAGTTTTTTTGTTGCTGCTCACATTTGGGCCAGGCATAATTCAAAAGCTTTTGCAGTATATAAAGCAGAGATTACGGACTATTCAACTGATGGTGATGAGATCCCAGTACAAACCAGTTAGCACAGACGATTTAGGCCTATAAAAAGTCCATGATTGGCCTCTAGCGTCACCAAAAAGAGGGGAGAATGTTGAAACACTCAGATTACTAATACTAGAGAGACTTCAGTGTTGTACAGACAGAGGCTCCCATCCTCCTTTCCTCCTTCCCCCTTCCCCTGCAGCTATGCAGATAGCAAACAGGTGGTTTCTGTGCTGCATCCTCCTGCAGCAGACTGGGCTGCCTCTTCCTCCCCTAGAGTTACAATGAAAGGGCCCATAATGAGGACACATTCTCTCTGCCTCTGTGTCTGCAAAAACCAAAACTCCTGCTGGAAAGAACTCCAAGTTTTTATCCTTGAAACCTTAGAGAAAAAGCAAGCTCAAGGGACACCATGGAAAAAGTAAAAGGTAAGCAGATGGCAGGTCACAGACAGATAAAACTGGCCATAAAGTTAGTCCTTGAACAGACACTCATTACCCCCTCCCACTTCAGTACTATTACACCTTCTAGTCACCTTTTCTGTAAATATTTACACAATTCCTATACTGTATATAAACCCAATGTTTTTTGGATTCAGGGTCACTTGCCAGCATTCATGCAGTGAATGATAGTTGGGCAAACCAAGGTTGAACTTGAAAATAAGACTTTTTTTTGTGAGTTTCAATAGAGTTTGTAATTCTTGGGCTCATCTGGGTTTCCTGTGGACCCAGAGCATAACATACTTAGCTATTAAGAATGAGGACATCAAAAAAAAATCCAAAACCAACAACAACAACAACACACAACAACAAAAAGAAAAAAAAAAACAAAAACAAAAAACAAAACAAAAAAAATGAGGACATCCTGAGATTAATAGGCATACAGATGGAACCAGAAAATACCATGCTTAGTGAGGTAACTCAGACACAAAAGAACATTCATGGTATGTATTCACTAACAAATGGATATTAGCCAAAAACCCAAAACCAAACAAAACCAAACCAAACAAACAACAACAACAACAAAAAATACAGAATACACAGGATACATACAGTCCACAGAACTCAAAGAGCTCAACAACCTGAAGTACCCAAGTGAAGACGCCTCGGACCTAATTGAGAGGGAGAAGAAAGCAACCACAAGTTGGGAGAAAAGAAAGAAAATGGAAGGGAAAGTGGAAAGGGTTAGAGTGGGGGATGTTTTCTGATCTGGTATTGGATAAGGGAAAAATACTGAAGCCTTGAGGGCCAGCAGAAATAAGGGAAATAGGCAAACTCAGGAAATAGGATGTTTCAAGGATGTCCTGTAATGCACCAGAGACCTGGGAGGTGAGAGATTCCATCTTCTGGCTATTATAAATTAGGCTGCTATGAACATAGTGGAGCATGTGTCTTTATTACAAGTTGGAACATCTTCTGGGTATATGCCCAGGAGAGGTATTGACGGATCTTCCTGTATTACTATGTCCAATTTTCTGTGGAACCACCACACTGATTTCCAGAGTGGTTGTACCAGCTTGCAATCTCACCAATAATGGAGGAGTTTTCCTTTTTCTCCACATCCCCGCCAGCATCTACTGTCACCTGAATTTTTGATCTTAGCCATTCTGACTGGTGTGAGGTGGATGGAATCTCAAGGGTGTTTTGATTTGTATCTCTCTGATGATTAAGGATGTTGAACATCTTTTTGCTTCTCATACATTCTGTATTCCTCAGTTGAGAATTCTTTGTTTAGCTCTGTACCCCATTTTTAATAGGGTTATTTGATTTTTTTGGAATTCATCTTCCTGATTTCTTTATATATATTGGATATTAATCTCATATATGATTTAGGATAGGTAAAGATTCTTTCCGAATATATTGGTGGTCTTTTTGTCTTATTGACAGTGTCTTTTGCCTTACAGAAGCTTTGCAATTTTCTGAGGTCTGGTTTGTGGATTCTTGATCTTACAGCACAAGCCATTGCTCTTCTGTTCAAGAATTTGCCCATATCTTAATGGCTTTAATCCACTTTCTTCTTTATAAGTTTCAGTGTCTCTGGTTTTATATGGAGTTCCTTGATCCACTTAGACTTGAGCTTCTTTTCTTTCTTTTCTAGATATATTGGATTTTTTGCTAATATTCATTAAAGAACAATATGTGAAATGTTCGTAAAAAACATTCCTAAATGTTCCATAACCTTCCCAAACACTGTCTCTAGCTGGAGACCAACTGTTTAAATATATTAGCCTACTCAAAATATTATATATTCAAATCATAATAAGACTGAAGCTATGGTGACAGCTAGAGACGTAATTGCTTCTGAGTAAAATTTTCGTACTAAATGGAAAACTTTAACCATAGAACAGGCACTGAGTTAACATGTCAGTGGTGGGCATAAATATACCACATCCTGTTTAAATGTGTAAACTGTGTTTAAACTGTAAGACAGACTTTGCAACACCTATTCTCTTGTTTGTCTTCACAATATTTTATTATTGAATAAAGCTTATTTGTATGAATTTTATTACTTGTCTAATTGGTTGTTATATAGGAGATATGTTGCCAGGCATATTACTTCTATGACTTCTACTTTTGTGATTGCTAGTCTTAGTTGTTAACTTTACTTTATATTGAATTAACTAAAAGTGAAAAGCATTGGATATAAGTGATTTTTGGTTCGTTGCCTCAATTGAGGTCCAAAAACCTATCCTAACTCTGGGACACATATTCTTGTGCTAGCCTATGTAAAGCACATAGAAGACCCCTTTGGTTTTTGCCTGCTTGTCTTCATTTTCATAGGTATGCTTGTTCTTTTGAAGGTTGTAGAGTATATTTCTTTGAGAGTCCAACATATACTGAAGAACATCTGGGAAATTCAGTCTTGTGGACAGAATATCTATTGGATTCCTTGACTTTCTTTCTATAGACATCTATTTTTAAATACCTGGGCTAGACCACAGTGTATAAATCCCTCTACAAACAAACACACACACACACACACACACAAACACACTCCACACACACATAATTATTTCAGTTTTTTCTTTAAAGAATTTTGACTACCATACCTAAAATCTCTAAAATTAAATTTATCTTCCTATATCCAATTACTTTCATGCTCCTGTTTTGAAGATATTCGAAACTATGTCATACTATCCATTTTACTAATTATTTTATTTATTTATATTTCAAATGTGATCCCCTTCAGCATACACCCTCTATGAGGCCCCTACCACACTTCCCTCCTCTCTCTAAAAGGTTACTCTTCCTACCCACCTCTCTAGAATTCCCCTTTTCTGGGGACATAATGCTTCCACAGGACAAGCACACACCCTCATCGCACTGAGGCCAGATAATGCAATCCTCTGCTACATATGTGTAGTAGGGGTTATGGACTAGTACATGTATGCTTTTTGGTTGGTGGCTTAGTGCCTGAGAATTCTGGGAAATCTAGTTTTTTCATGGTGTTGTTCTTTCTATAGGGTTGCAATTCCCTTCAGTTTTTTCAGTCTTTGCTCAAACTCTTCCATAGGGGTTCCTGGGTTTAGACCAATGGTTGGCTGTAAATATCTGCATCTGTCTCAGTCATTTGATGGCATAGCCTCTTTTAGGACAGTCATGCAATGTTCCTGTCTGAAAGCATATCTTGGTCAATTAACAAATGGGACCTCCTGAAACTGAAAAGGTTCTGTAAGGCAAAGGACACTGTCAATAGGAAAAAATGGCAACCTAATAATGGAGAAAAGATCTTTACTAACCCTACATCTGATCGAGGGCTAATATTCAAAATATACAAAGAATTCAAGAAGCTAGACTCCAAAAAAAAAAAAAAAAAAAAAAAAAAAAAAACACCCTAATGAAAAAAATGAGCTCTAGAGCTAAACAAAATTCTCAATTTAGGAAACTCAAAAGCCTGAGAAGCACCTAAAGAAATGTTCAACATCTTTATTTATAGTGAAATACAAATTAAAACCACACTGAGATTCCATCACAAACCAATCAAAATGGTTGAGATCAAAATGTCAGGTGAAAATAGCTGCTAGAAAAAAAATGTAGATAAAAAGAACACTTTATCTTTGCTAGTGGGATTTCAAAATGTTTTCCGGATTCCATAATCTGGAAAATATTCTGGCATTTCTTCACAAAATTGGAAATAAGTCTCTCTGAATATTCATATATACAACTTCTGGGCATATACCCCAAAATGCTCTACCATATCATAAGTAAACCTTAAGTGTTTACACAGCAGCCTTAATTATAATAGCGGAGGTTCAGGGACTATGCAGAACTTGGGAAATTAATCTGAACAAATGAGAAGGTGCACCACAGAACCAGACAGCTTCTGGGACAGGCAGAGACACAGAACCGCTGAGGCACCACCCTTTTCGGGCCGCAGAAAGCCAGCTACCCTCCCAACCAGAGGACAGGTATCTGCCTGGTTCAGAAGGCCTCAGACTCAGGAGCAGCAGGTGCCACCTTGGTTCTGAAAAGCCACCAAACTTAGGAACTAAGTCTGCACAGGTGAGACTGTGCACCGCAGAAGCTGACAGCTTCTGGGACGTGCCAAGCAACACAGCTTCTGGAAAAGGTCCTGTTTTGGGCCCACTTCTTCAGCCAGGACGAGGACCAAACACAAGATAATCTTTGCACCTTCCCTGTAAGAGGAGAGCTTGCTAACAGAGAGAGCTCTGAGCACGAATCTCAGAGAGAGTCTGTCTCCCAGGTCTGCTGATAGACGGCAACAGGATCACCAGAAGAACAATCTCTAAACAGAGTCAACTATAACAACTAACTCCAGAGATTACCGAATGGCGAAAGATAAACGTAGGAATCTTACTAACAGGAACCAAGACCACTCACAATCATCAGAACCCAGCACTCCCAATTTGCCTAGACCAGGGCACCCCAACACACCCGAAAACCTAGAACCAGATTTAAAAGCATATCTCATGATGATGGTAGAGAACATCAAGAAGGACTTTAATAACTCACTTAAAGAAATACAGGAGAACACTACTAAAGAGTTACAAGTCCTTAAAGAAAAACAGGAAAACACATCCAAACAGGTGATGGAAATGAACAAAACCATACTAGACCTAAAAAGAGAAGTAGATACAATAATGAAAACTCAAAGTGAGGCAACACTGGAGATAGAAACCCTAGGAAAGTAATCAGGAACCATAGATTTGAGCATCAGCAACAGAATACAAGGCATGGAAGAGTGAATCTCAGGTGCAGAAGATCCCATCGGCACAACAATCAAAGAAAATGGAAAATGCAAAAAGATCCTTACTCAAAATATCCAGGAAATCGAGGACAAAATGAGAAGACCAAACCTACGGATAATAGGGGAGGATCAGAATGAAGATTTTCAACTCAAAGGACCAGCAAATATCTTCAACAAAATTATTGAAGAAAACTTCCCAAATCTAAAGAAAGAGATGCCCATGAACATACAAGAAGCATACAGAACTCCAAATAGACTGGTCCCCTCTACACATAATAATCAGAACAACAAATGCACTAAATAAAGATAGAATACTAAAAGCAGTAAGGGAAAAAGGTCAAGTAACTTATAAAGGCAAGTCAATCAGAATTACACCAGATTTTTCACCAAAGACTATGAAAGCCAGAAGAGCCTGGACAGATGTTATACAGACACTAAGAGAACACAAATTACAGCCATGGCTACCATACACAGCCAAACTCTCCATTACCATAGATGGAGAAAGAAAAGTATTCAATGACAAAAACGAATTCACATATTACCTTTCCACAAGTCCAGCCCTTCAAAGGATAATAACAGAAAAAAAATTAAAATGAAGGGAACCTTGCCCTAGAAAAAACAAGAAGGTAATCCCTCAACAAACCTAAAAGAAGACAGCCACAAAAACAGAATGCCAACTTCAACAACAAAAATAAGAGGAACCAACAATTACTTTTCCTTAATATCTCTTAATTTCAATGGTCTCAACTCCCCAATAAAATGATATAGACTAACAAACTGGCTACACAAATAAGACCCAGCATTTTGCTGCTTACAGGAAACTCATCTCAGACAAAAAGATAGACACTACCTCAGTATGAAAGGCTGGAAAACAATTTCCCAAGCAAATGGTATGAAGAAACAACCTGGAGTAGCCATCCTAACATCTGATATGATTGACTTACAACCCAAAGTCATCAAAAAATACAAGGAGGGTCACTTCATTTTCATCAAAGGTAAAATCCTCCAAGAGGAACTATCAATTCTGAATATCTATGCTCCAAATACAAGGGCAGCCACATTCTTTAAAGAAACTTTAGTTAAGCTCAAAGCACACATTGCACCTCACACAATAATTGTGGGAGACTTCAACACACTACTTTCACCAATGAACAGATCAAGGAAACAGAAAGTAAACATGGACACAGTGAAACTAACAGAAGTTATGAAACAAATGGATCTGACAGATATCTACAGAACATTTTTATCCTAAAACAAAAGGATATACCTTCTTCTCAGCATCTCAAGATACCTTCTCCGAAATTGACCACATAATAGATCACCTAACAGGCCTCAACAGATACAAACATATTGAAATTGTCCCATGCATCCTATCAGATCACCATGCAAAATAAATAATAGAAAGCCAACATTCAGGTGGAAACTGAACAACACTCTTCTCAACGATATCTTGGTAAAGGAAGGAATAAAGAAAGAAATTAAGGACTTCTTAGAAATCAATGAAAATGAAGCCACCTCATACCCAAACTTATGGGACACAATGAAAGCATTTCTAAGAGGAAAACTCATAGCTCTGAGTGCCCTCAAAAGGAAACTAGAGAGAACATACATTAGCAGCTTGACAACACACCTAAAAGCTCTAGAACAAAAGGAAGCAAATTCACCCAAGAGGAGTAGATGGCTGGAAATAATCAAACTCAGGGGCAAAATCAACCAAGTGGAAACAAGAAGAACTATTCAGAGAATCAACCAATCGAGGAGCTGGTTCTATGAGAAAATCAACAAGATAGACAAACCCTTAGCCAGACTCACTAGAGGGCACAGGGAAAGCATTCTAATTAATAAAATCTGAAATGAAAAGGGAGACATAACAACCGATCCTGAAGAAATCCAAAATCCATCAGTTCCTTCTACAAAAGGCTATACTCAACAAAACTGGAGAACCTGGATGAAATGGAGAAGTGTCTAGACAGATACCAGGTACCAAAGTTGAATCAAGATCAGGTTAATGATCTAAACAGCCCGATATTCCCCAAAGAATTAAAAGCATTCATTAATAGTGTCCCAACCAAAAAAACCCAGGACGAGATGGGTTTAGTGCAGAGTTCTATCAGACCTTCAAAGAAGATCTACTCCCAGTTCTGCACAAACTATTCCACAAAATAGAAACAGAAGGTACTCTACCCAACTCATTCTATGAAGCCACAATTACTCTGATACCTAAACCACAAAAAGACCTCACAAAGATAGAGAACTTCAGACCAATATCACTTATGAATATTGATGCAAAAATCCTCAATAAAGTTCTTGCTAACCAAATCCAAGAACACATCAAAACAATCATCCATCCTGACCTAGTAGGTTTCATCCCAGGGATGGTTAAGTATATGGAAATCCATCAACATAATCCAGTATATAAAAAACTCAAAGACAAAAACCACATGATCATCTTGTTAGAAGCTACGAACGCATTTGACAAAATCCAACACACATTCATGATAAAAGTCTTGGAAAGATCAGGAATTCAAGGCCCATACCTAAACATGATAAAAACAATCTACAGCAAACCAGTAGCCAGCATCAAAGTAAATGGTGAAAAGCTTGAAGCAATCCCACTAAAATCAGGGACTAGACAAGGCTGTCCACTTTCTCCCTACCTATTCAACATTGTACTTGAAATCCTAGCCAGAGCAATTAGACAACAAAAGGAGATAAAGGGGATACAAATTGGAAAGGAAGAAGTCAAAATATCACTTTTTGCAGATGATATGATAGTATGTATACGTGACCCTAAAAATTCCACCAGAGAACTCCTAAGCCTGATAAACAGCTTCAGTGAAGTAGCTGGATATAAAATTAACTCAAACAAGTCAATGGCCTTTCTCTTCACAAAGGACAAACAGGCTGAGAAAGAAATTAGGGAAACAACACCCTTCTCAATAGCCACAAATAATATAAAATACCTAGGCATGACTCTAAGGAATTAAAAGATCTGTATGAAAAGAACTTCATGCCTCTGAAGAAAGAAATTAAAGATGATCTAAGAAGATGGAAAGGTCTCCCATGCTCATGGATCGGCAGGATCAATATAGTAAAAATGGCTATCTTGCCAAAACAATCTAGAGATTCAATGCAATCCCCATCAAAATTCCAACTCAATTCTTCAACGAATTAGAAAGAGCAATCAGCAGATTCATCTGTAATAACAACAAACCTAGGATAGCAAAAACTCTTCTCAAGGATAAAAGAACATCTAGTGGAATCACCATGCCCAACCTAAAGCTGTACTACAGAGCAATTGTGATAAAAACTGCAAGGTACTGGTATAGTAACAGAAAAGTAGACCAATGGAACAGAATTGAAGACCCAAAGAAAAACACACACACACATGGTCATTTGATATTTGACAAGCAATCTAAAACCATCCAGTGGAAAAAAAGTCAGCATTTTCAACAAATGATACTGGCACAATTGGCTGTTATCATGTAGAAGATTGCGAATTGATCCATTCCTATCTCCTTGTACTAAGGTCAAATCTATTTGGATTAAAGAACTCCGCATAAAACCAGAGACACTGATACTAATAGAGGAGAAAGTAAGGAAAAGCCTCGAAGATATGGGTACAGGGGAAAAATTCCTGAATAGAACAGCAATCGCTTGTGCTGTGTGATCGAGAATCGATAAATGGGACCTCTTAAAATTGCAAAGCTTCTGTAAGGCAAAAGATGCCTTCAATATGACAAAAAGACCACAAACAGATTGGGAAAGGATGTTTACCTATCCCAAATCGGTAAGGGGACTAATATCCAATATATATAAAGAACTCAAGAAGGTAGACTCCATATAATCAAATAACCCCACTAAAAAATGGGGCTCAGAACTGAACAAAGAATATGCCCCAGTACAGGGGAACGCCAGGGCCAAAAAGGGGGAGTGGATGGGTAGGGGAGTGGGGGTGGGTGGCTATGGGGGACATTTGGTATAGCATTGGAAATGTAAATGAGCTAAATACCTAATAAAAATGGAAAAGCAAAAAAAAAAAAAGAAAATGAAGTATCATAAAATTCTGAAATATATAATCTAAGGTTGCTCTTTACGTCCTTGAAAAAAAATAAAAACAAAAGTTATAGTAAGAAATAATAAAATCAAAGGCAGACATGAGTGCGAACTAGAGCACAGAATAAGGCAACTCAAACAAAAGTTACATTCTTTTAAAACCTTAAAATAATAAAATCAAATAAAAAGTGTAAAATACAAAAGGCGGTGGTGAGTGGGAGATGCTAGATATACAAATGAAATGAGAAAGAGAGACCAAGAGAGAAGAAAAGAGGATTTTGCAGCTCTCCCAGGAACAGAAGGAAATTTGGAGATGTACTGCTTTCTCTTTGGCCCATAGAGGAGACATCCATAATTCTGGTTACATCAAGTTCTCTACCCTCTCTGTATTGTCTGTGTTTGATGCACCAGTCTTTCCATGTGTCAATTCGTGTCTGTTTTAGTTTTGTTGTCTGAACAACTGTTGTTCTGTTTCGTGTTGACTAAAAATAGTTAAAACTTTAGAAAAAAAAAAATTTCTCACCTGAGGAATACCGAATGGCAGAGAAGCACCTGAAAAAATGTTCAACATCCTTAATCACCACGGAAATGCAAATCAAAACAACCCTGAGATTCCACCTTCACACCAGTCAGAATGGCTAAGATGAAAAATTCAGGTGACATCAGATGCTGGCGAGGATGTGGAGAAAGGGGAACACTCCTCCATTGTTGGTGGGATTGCAGGCTTGTACAACCACTCTGGAAATCAGTCTGGCAGTTCCTCAGAAAATTGGACATAGTACTACCATAAGATCCAGCAATACCACTCCTGGGCATATATCCAGAAAATGCCCCAACAGGTAGGAAGGACACATGCTTCCCTATGTTCATAGCAGCATTATTTATAATAGCCAGAAGCTGGAAGGAACCCAGATGTCCCTCAACAGAGGAATGGATACAGAAGATGTGGTACATCTACACAATGGAGTACTACAAAGGTATTAAATAGAATGAATTTATAAAATTCCTAACCAAATGGATGGACCTGTAGGGTATCATCCTGAGTGAGGTAACCCAATCAAAAAGAAACTCTCACAATATGTACTAACTGATAAGTGGATATTAGCCCAGAAACTTAGGATACTCAAGATATAAGATACAATTTGCTAAACACATTAAACTCAAGAGAATGAATTCCAAAGTGTGGACACTTTGCCCCTTCTTAGAATAGGAAACAAAACACCCATGGATGGAGTTACAGAGACAAAATTTGGAAGTGTGACGAAAGGATGGACCATCTAGTGATTGCAATATCCAGAGATCCATCCCATGATCAGCTTCCATATGCTAATACCATTGCATACACTAGCAAGATTGTGCTGAAAGGACCCTGATATAGCTGTCTCTTGTGAGACTATGCCAGGGACTAGCAAAAACTAGCAAACTCTAGCTCACAGTCACATATTGAATGGACCACAGGGCCCCCAATGGAGGAAATAGAAAAAACACTCAAGGAAGTAAAGGGAACTGCAACCCTATAGGTCGAACAACAATATGAACTAAGCAGTACCCCGGGGCTCTTGTCTCTAGCTGCATATGTATTAAAAGATGACCTAGTCGGCCATCACTGCAAATAGAGGCCCATTGGACTTGCACACTTTATATGCCCCAGTAAAGGGGAATGCCAGTGCAAAAATTTGGTGTGGGTGGGTAAGGTAGTGAGGGTGGGGGGGCTTCATATGGGGGACTTTTGGTATAGCATTGGAAATTTAAATGAGCTGAATACCTAATAAAAAATGGAAAAAAAAAGGACTGACCATAAATTTCATGAAAGGAGCAGGTTGTAATTTTAAGAAATAAAAACAAGTGGTTGTACCATTAAACAAAGAAAAAAAAATTATAATAGCTGAATGCTGGAAACAACCCAGATGCCCTTCAATGAAAAATATATACAGAAAATGTGGTACATTTACCCAGTGAAAGACTACTCAAGAGGCAGGCAGATTTCTGAGATCAAGGGCAGCCTTGTCTACAGAGTGATTTCCCGGACAGCCAGGGCCATGCAGGGAGATCCTATCCTGAAAACACAAAAACAAAAAACAAACAAACAAATAAACAAAAAAAAAACAAAAAAAACAAAAACAAACAAAAAAAGGCCACTCAGCTATTCAAAATGAGGATATCAGTTTTTTGTTTTGTTTTTGTTTTCCTTTCCAGGAAAATGCATGGAAATAGAAAATATCATCCTGAGTGAAGTAACCCAGACACCAAAGGAGATATGTATGAATATATGGTTTGTACTCACTGATAAGTGGATATTACCCAAAAAGTTCAGAATATCCATGAAGAATTCACAGACCATATGAAGCTTAAGAAGAGGGAAAGCCCAAATGTGAATGCTTCAATCTCCAATCTCACTTAGAACATTGGAGGCAGAGGTATGGAGGGACATGTGTGAAACAGGGGAGGTGGAGGGAAGAAAAATAGGCAATATCTTGTATGAGGGAGACAGGAAAGAAGCCCTGAGGACCAAGAGAATGAATAGAAATATCTAGTAGTGTGACGTGGGGAATGGGAAGAACCACTACTAAATCCCAGACAGCAAGGTTGTGGGAGGCTCTCAGGACCCAATGAGGATGACATTAGACGAAATGCCCAACAGCAATGTGATAGAACCTGAAGAGACCCTTTCAAGTACAACGTAAAATGGTTCTATTTGAATATATAGAAACGTTCATATAATTTTTGCCTTTAGATATGCATAGGTATTCTATTATATTGTTTCATGTGTGGCAAATTATGATTATGAGGGCATATCTCTGATGTAGATCCAATTTGATTATGGTGATTTTTTAATGCAGTATGAATCTTTTTTCTACTAAGTTTGCAAACCTGGAAACCACTTTTGAAAGGAGAGAAACAGCTTCTGAAAGTTGTCCCATGACCTGCACATTCATGATGTGACGTATGCAACCACAGAAATGAAAGTATATACAGAGAAACACAATGTAGTTACATTTGCAAAAGAAATTCTGTAGTCTGGTAGAACTCATTGTTAAATCCATCTAGTCCTAAACTTTTATGGTACTTACCCTGCCATGATACCATTACCACATTTCAAGAACATGAGTTCTTATATTGGTTTTCTTTTATCCCCTTCATTTAAATATGTAGGTAATATATACCTATAATTTTGTTTCAGTTTCTTCAAGATTTTATACTTTTTGTATTATTATTTCAGAATATTATTTTATGTTTCGTTGAATTTCTTTGGTATATGTTGGACTATATATGGTTTTCTTTACTTCTGTACTGTACTGTCCTTAGCAATAAACTGCCATCTAGTAGTAGCAGTTCTACTCCTGAGAATAGAACTACCAAGCACCATGTCTTCCATAGTCCACATTTAAATATTCTACAAAGTTTGTGACATGTTCACTCCTCTACGTTATAGATTATTTTACTCAAACTATCTGCATAAGTTTACTCCAGTGACTCAGAATTAAAATTCCTATGATTTTGAATCTGCACTGTAGCTCAATCTGTAAGGAAGAAAAAAAAAAAAACACACATTTCAAGATGGACTCAGGTTGAGCATCCAGAGAAATGTAAATGATGTAATGGATTTTTCTCTTCTTTAAGAGAGAATCTATGTGATGAAAATATCTTTGCAACTGATTCAAACAGTAAGAGATTGCATTTCTGGCTCAGACTACATGTTTTTGTGTGTGTGTGTATAAATATATATAATGAATTTTGGTATGCTTGAGGTGTGCAGTTTCCTTCTAACTAGTATTATTCATGTGATTTTTCTTAAAGGTGAAATTCTGGTATTTATATTCATTGTTCATAATAAAGGGTGGAATTTTTTAAATATCATATTTGCATTTCTGAGCACATGCCAAATTTACAGTTTTGCTTTTCTTAGATTTGCCATTTGTGTTATTTTGATTTTGTTTTTTATCTGTCTGACTTCTAGAGATGAATATTATCAATATTGTTTCCCAAGTTTTCCTGACTCTAAGCCTAATATAGATATAATATTTCTATATTGTATGTAGAAAGGAAATAAAAATTACCAACTATCCCTGTATTCTCCAATTAGAATGAATTCTAAAATTCTCGAAGTATTAAATGTCATTTCATTGGTGAGATGAAATAATTTAATTTAGATTCTACTTTCTGAAAAAAAAGTCCACCTATCTCTTTTATTCATTTTTATTTTTGCTGTTTCTTTTTCAGAAGTATTTGCTGTGGCCAATTTCTGAATATTTAAAGTTTTGCAACACTGGCTGGATTGGCTCTGGACATTCCTCACCATCAAATTTGGATTCAGTTTTGTCTTCTTGGCTCAGTTGTTTATTTTCCTTTCATCTTTCAAATTACTTTGTTCTTTCATATGAATTCACAGCTGGTCACTTGATATTAAGTAACTAATTTGGTTCCTTTTTTGGCAAAAAAATAAATCAGTCACTATTTATAACAAATTTTAGATTAATAAAGTCAGTGGCCTTTATAAAAATTATGAACTGAATTGTAGTGGGTTTGACCTAATGCTGCTTTTATTATAATTTTCTGCATGTACAACACTGAGGGATTCTGCTCTGAGTTGGTTTTGATTGGTAAATAAAGATTCAACCAGGTAATGGCTGGCCAGGGCAGACAGAGGTAGAACTTTTAAGGTTCCAGAGCTTAAAACAGAGAGGAAGTAGAA
Source organism: Mus musculus (assembly GCF_000001635.26). NCBI lineage: Eukaryota > Metazoa > Chordata > Mammalia > Rodentia > Muridae > Mus > Mus musculus. The sequence goes on along the minus strand of NC_000087.7, from coordinate 15,754,116 downwards.
CAAAAGAGATCCATCAGGCTGGGAGAAGAAGAGGTGAAATGCCATACCTGAGAAGAGTGGAGGGCAGGAGTCATAGCCAGCATTTGAAGGTGCTGGAGAGGGCTCACAGTTGTCTGACTACTGCCAGCTACCCACAACACCCGCCAAGCTATCTTAAGACCTCTGGTGAGTGGAACTAAGCATCTGCTCCAATTCAATCGGGCGGGACTTGACACTGCATTAGTCAGGGAAGCAAAAACCTTGTCTGAGTAGGGGCACAAGTCCCTTTTGGTCCCGGCAGCACCAGGGTAGCTAGGGTGCACAGTCGGCTGACTACCATCAGATAGGCACAACACCAGCCACGCCATCTTAAGAATTCTGGGGATTGGGATCTGCCCAGCACGGGAGCGATTTGCCGGAGTATTGGCAACAGACATCTTAGTTCTGGGACCCTGCCAAGTGTATCCTGCACAGCTCCAGAGAATACCAGATGGCGAAAGGCAAACGTAAGAATCCTACTAACAGAAATCAAGACCACTCACCATCATCAGAATGCAGCACTCCCATGCCACCTAGTCCTGGGCACCCCAACACAACCAAGAAGCGAGACCCAGATTTAAAAGCATATCTTGTGATGATGGTAGAGGAATCAAGAAGAAATTTAATAACTCACTTATAGAAATACAGGAGAACACTGCTAAAGAGTTACAAGTCCTTATAAAAAAATAGGAAAACACATACAAACAGGTGATGGAAATGAACAAAACCATACTAGACATAAAAAAGGGAAGTAGACAAAATAAAGAAAACCCAAAGTGAGGCAACGCTGGAGATAGAAACCCTGGGAAAGATATCTGGAACCATAGATGCAAGCATCAGCAACAGAATACAAGAGATGGAAGAGAGAATGTCAGGTGTAGAAGATTCCATAGAGAACATCAGCACAACAATCAAAAAAAATGCAAAATGCAAAAAGATCCTAACTCAAAACATCCAGGAAAATAGAGGACACAATGAGAAGACCAAACCTACGGATAATAGGAATGGATGAGATTGAAGATTTTCAACTCAAAGGACCAGCAAATATCTTCAAAAGATTATTGAAGAAAACTTACCAAATCTAAAGAGATGCCCATGAACATACAAGAAGCCTACAGAACTCCAAATAGATTGGACCAGAAAAGAAATTCCTCCTGACAAATAATAATCAGAACAACAAATGCACTAAATAAAGAGAGAATATTAAAAGCAGTAAGGCAGAAAGGTCAAGTAACATATAAAGGCAGTCCTATCAGAATTACACCAGACTTTTCACCAGAGACTATGAAAGCCAGAAGAGCCTGGACAGATGTTATACAGAAACTAAAACAACACAAATTCCAGCCCAGGCTACTATACCCGGGCAAACTCCCCATTACCATACATGGAGAAACCGATGTATTCCAGGACAAAACCAAATTCACAAATTATCTTTCCACAAATACAGCCCTTCAAAGGATAATAACAGAAAAGAAGCAATAAAAGGATGGAAATCATGCCCTAGAACAAGCAAGAAAGTAATCCCTCAACCAACCAAAAAGAAGACAGCCACAAGAATAGAATGCCAACTCTAACAACAAAAATAAAAGGGACCAACAATTACTTTTCCTTAAATATCTCTTAATATCAATGGTCTCAACTCCCCAGTAACAAGACATAGACTAACAGACTGGCTACACAAACAGGACCCAACATTCTGCTGCTTACAGGAAACCCATCTCAGGGAAAAAGACAGACACTACCTCAGAGTGAAAGTCTGGAAAACAATTTTCCAAGCAAATGGTCTGAATAAACAAGCTGGAGTAGCCATTCTAATATCGGATAAAATCGACTTCCAACCCAAAGTTATCAAAAAAGACAAGGAGGGACACTTCATACTCATCAAAGGTAAAATCCTCCAAGAGGAACTCTCAATTCTGAATATCTATGCTCCAAATGCAAGGGCAGCCACATTCATTAAAGAAACTTTAGTAAAGCTCAAACCAAACATTGCACCTCACACAATAATTGTGGGAGACTTCAACATACCACTTTCATCAATGGACAGATCGTGGAAACAGAAACTAAACAGAGACACAGTGAAACTAACAGAAGTGATGAAACAAATGGACTTAACAGATATCTACAGAACATTTTATCCTAAAACAAAAGGATATACCTTCTTCTCAGCACCTCACAGGACCGTCTCCAAAAATGACCATATAATTGTCACAAAACAGGCCTCAACAGATACAAAAATATTGATGTTGTTCCATGTATCCTGTCAGACCACCATGGCCTAAGTTTGATCTTCAAAAATAACATAAATAATTGAAAGCCAACATTCACTTGGAAACTGAACAACACTTTTCTCAATGATAACTTGGTCAAGGAAGGAATAAAGAAAGAAATTAAAGACTTTTTAGAGTTTAATGAAAATGAAGCCACAACATACCCAAACCTATGGGACGCAATGAAAGCACTTCTAAGAGGGAAACTCATAGCGCAGAGTGCCTTCAAGAAGAAACGGGAGAGAGCACATACTAGCAGCTTGAAAAAACATATAAAAGCTCTAGAAAAAAAGGAAGCAAATTCACCCAAGAGGAGTAGACAGCAGGAAATAATCAAACTCAGGGGTGAAATCAACCAAGTGGAAACAAGAAGAACTATTCAAAGAATTAAAAAAACGAGGAGTTGGTTCATTGAGAAAATCAACAAGATAGATATACACTTAGCCAGACTCACTAGAGGGCACAGGGACAATTTCTTAATTAACATAATCAGAAATGAAAAGGGAGACATAGCAAAAGATCCTGAAGAAATACAAAACACCATCAGATCCTTCTACAAAAGGCTATACTCAACGAAACTGGAAAAACTGGATGAAATGGACAAATTTCTAGACAGACACCAGGTACAAAAGTTAAATCAGGATCAAGTTATCGATCTAAACAGTCCGATATCCCCTAAGGAAATAGAAGCAGTCATTAATAGTCTCCCAACCAAAAAATGCCCAGGACCAAATTGGTTTAGTGCAGAGTTCTACCAGACCTTCAAAGAAGATCTAATCCCAGTTCTGCACAAACTATTCCACAAAATAATAGTAGAGGGAACTCTACCCAACACATTCTATGAAGCCACAATTACTCTGATACCTAAACCACAGAAAGATGCAACAAGTTAGAGAACTTCAGACCAATTTCCCTTATAAATATCGATGCAAAAATCCTCAATATAATTCTTGCTAACCGAATCCAAGAACACATTAAAGCAATCATTCATCCTGACCAAGTAGGTTTTATTCCAGAGATGCAGGGATGGTTTAATATATGAAAATCCATCAATGTAATCCATTGTATAAACAAACTCAAAGACAAAAACCACATGATCATCTCTTTGGATGCAGAAAAAGCATTCGACAAGATCCAAATCCCATTCATGATAAAAGTCTTGGAAAGATCAGGAATTCAAGGCCCATACCTAAACATGATTAAAGCAATCTACAGCAAACCAGTAGTCAACATCAAAGTAAATGGTGAGAAGCCGGAACAATCCCACTAAAATCCAGGATTAGACAATGCTGCCCACTTTCTCCCTACCTCTTCAACATAGTACTTGAAGTCCTAGCCAGAGCAATTTGACAACAAAAGGAGATCAAGGGGATACAAATTGGAAAAGATGAACTCAAAATATCACTTTTTGCAGATGATATGATAGTATATATAAGTGACCCTAAAAATTCCACCATAGAACCCCTAAGCCTGATAAAAAGCTTCAGTGAAGTAGCTGGACATAAAATTAAGTTAAACAAGTCAATGGCCTTTCTCTACACAAAGGACAAACAGGCTGAGAAAGAAATTAGGGAAACAACACCCTTCTCAATAGCCACAAATAATATAAAATATGTATGTGTGACTCTAAATAACAAAAGGAAAGATCCATATGACAAGAACTTCATGTCTCAGAAGAAAGAAATTAAAGAAGATCTCAGAAGATGGAAAGATCTCCCATGCTCATGGATTGGCAGGATCAACATTGTAAAAATGGCTATCTTGCCAAAAGAAATCTACAGATTCAATGCAATCCCCATCAAAATTCCAACTCAATTCTTCAACGAATTAGAAGGAGAAAGTTGCAAATTCTTCTGGAATAACAAAAAACCTCGGATAGCAAAAACTTTTCTCAAGGATAAAAGAACCTCTGGTGGAATCACCATGCCTGACCTAAAGCTTTACTACAGAGCAATTGTGATAAAAACTGCATGGTACTGGTATAGAGACAGACAAGTAGACCAATGGAATAGAATTGAAGACCCAGAAATGAACCCACACACCTATAGTCACTTGGTCTTCGACAAGGGAACTTAAACCATCCAGTGGAAGAAAGACAGCATTTTCAACAATTGGTGCTGGCACAACTGGTTGTTATCATGTAGAAGAATATGAATCAATCCATACTTATCTCCTTGTACTATGGTCAAATCTAAGTGGATCAAGGAACTTCACATAAAACCAGAGACACTGAAACTTATAGAGGAGAAAGTGGGGGAAAGCCTTGAAGATATGGGCACAGGGGAACATTTCCTGAATAGAACAGCAATGGCTTGTGCTTTAAGATCAAGGATTGACAAATGGGACCTCATGAAATTGCAAAGCTTCTGCAAGGCAAAAGACAACTTCAATAAGGCAAAAAGACCACCAACAGATTGGGAAATAATCTTTACGTATCTTAAATCAGATAGGGGACTAATGTCCAATATATATAAAGAACTCAAGAGGGTGGACTCCAGAAAGTCAAATAGCCTCATAAAAGATGGGGCTCAGAGCTGAAAAAAGAATTCTCCCCTGAGGAATACCAAAATGCTCAGAAACACATGAAAAAATGTTCAACATCCTTAATCATCAGGGAAATGCAAATCAAAACAACCCTGAGATTCCATCTCACACCAGTCAGAATGGCTAAGATCAAAAATTCAGGTGACAGCAGATGCTGGCGAGGATGTGGAGAAAGAGGAACACTCCTACATTGTTGGTGGGATTGCAAGCTGGTACAAACACTCTTGAAATCAGTCTGGCTATTCCTCCAAAAATTGTACATAGTACTACCGGAATATCCTGCGATACCTCTTCTGGGCATATATCCAAAGATGTCCCAACCGGTAAGAAGGACACATGCTCCACTTTGTTCATAGCAACCTTATTTATAAAAGCCACAAGCTGGAAATAATCCAGATTTCCCTCAACAGAGGAATGGATACAAAAAATTTGGTACATTTACACAATGGAGTAGTACACAGCTATTAAAAAGAATGAATTCACAAAATTCCTAGGCAAATTGTTGGACCTGGAGGGCATCATCCTGAGTGAGGTAACCCAATCACAAAAGAACTCAAATGAAATGTACTCACTCTTAAGTGGATATTAACCCAGAAACTTAGTATAGCGAGATATAAGGTACAATATATAAAACATATGAAACTGAAGAAGAACGAAAACCAAAGTGTGGACACTTTGCTCATTCTTATAATTGGAAACAATCACCCATGTAAAGAGTTACATAGACAAAGTTTGGAGCTGAGACAAAAGGATTGTCAATCTAGAGACTGTCATATCCAGGGATCCATCCCATAATTAGCCTCCAAGCGATGACATCATTACATACACTAGAAAGCCTTTGATGCAAGGATGGTGATATAGCTGTCTCTTGTGAGACTAGCCCGGGGCCTAGCAAACACAGATGTGGATGCTCACAGTCAACTATTGGATGGATCACAGGGCCCCCAATGGAGGAGCTAGAGAAAGTATCCAAGGAGCTAAAGAGATCTGCAACCCTATCAGAGGAACAACATTATGAACTAACCAGTACCCCAGAGCTCTTTAATCTAGCTGCATATGTATCAAAAGATGACTTAGTCAGCCATCATTGGAAAGAGAGGCCCATTGGTCAGGCAAACGTTATATAACCCAGCACAGGGGAATGCCAGGGCCAAAAAATGGGAATGGGTGGGTAGGAGGGTGGGGGAGGGTTGGGATAGCATTGGAAATGCAATTGAAGAAAATACGTAATAAAAAAATTAAATTGAGAAATATTCAAAATAATTCAGCAAAAATCAGGAACAAGAAAAGGCTGTTCAGTCTCTGCAAATCTATTTAATACAGTACTTGATATTCTAGTTAGAGGAATAAGACAACTGAAGAGGATCAAGGAGATAAAATTAGAAAGGAAGAAATCAAAGTATCATTATTTATAAAATAGTATAGATAAACAATTCCAACAATGCTACCAGATGATAAACACCTCGAGCACAGATGATAAACACCTGGAGCAACCTGTCTAGATTCAAGATTAATTAATTAAATAATTATAAATAAATAAATAAATAAATAAATAAATATATAATTAATTAATTAATTAATTAAAAAGAAGAAGTTGCTGGAAGAGTGTGACCCAGTTTGGCAGTTCTCTGGTTCCAGGGCCACAAAGGTAACATAAAGAAGTTAGTAGGCAATAACCAGGATTGTCAGTGGGAGGTTGATTAACCACATAGAGGCTAGAAAGTGGCCCAAATGTTACTCTTTTTAAAGCAAAACAAAATATAAAAATTCTGTGAGTTATTTTCATAAGGAAGTGCAAATCATTGGGGCAGGAAACAAAAAATGACATTATGATTTACACATAATATTATTACACTGAATATAATAAAAATAAGTTCTGGAGAACTAATGAATTTTGTACTTGTTATACTTAATATTATCATATACATATACAGTGAGTTAATTGTCAATATTCTTTAAACTCATTATAAAATACCATAACTGTATCAGGTAATAGATGATATTTCAATAGTTGTAATCAGTTCATTATTATTTATACATAAAAAACATGTATAAGACATATTTGTGACATACACCTTAATAAAAGAAAGGTAATACAAATTTTAGAAATATTACAGAACTCTGCCTATGTATTCTGGATGCTCTCAAATGAATATTAATACAAAAAAACAACCAAGAATCACTGCCATTGAAAAATTAATAAACTTGTAGTACAATTTACCCTATTGATCCATGAAACTCATTGTACTATAGAAGACATACTTCATAAAGTAGAAAATAGGTGAATTAGAGTGTTTTAATAACTTTTCTGTTGTCACAATAAGACACTGTGGCAAAAACAGCTTACAAATAAAGAGTTTATTAGGGGTTTATTCTTGGTTTCAGCGGCTTGGAATCCATGGTCATCATAATGGAAAGCATAGAAGCAAGTAGACCCACGTTGTGTTGGGATAACAATTTGAAGGCAGACAGAGTAATCTAACCAGGAATGGTAAAAGCTTTTAAATCTCAAATCCCACCCACAGTGACACAACTTCTTCAACAAGGTCATATCAACTAATTATTCCTAAAAATTTACACTAACATGGGATCAAGTACTCAAATTTTTGAGCCAATTGAGATCATTCCCATCCAAAGAAGCCCCCAAACCATACTTATTTTGTTTTTCAGATCATCTGTTAATGTGTTTCATTATTGTCTCTTGTGGTGTTTACTTTTAATTGTCATCTTGACACAAACTAGAACCACTTGATAAAGCAATCAAAATTGTGTGGATAAGACTGACATATGAGCCAGACATGGTGGTGCACACATTTAATCCCATAACTTGGAAGGCAGAGGCAGGCAGATTTCTGAGTTCGAGGCCAGCCTGGTCTACAAAAGGAAGTCCAGGACAACCAGGGCTATACAGAGAAACCCTGGCTTGAAAAACAAAAAAAAAAAAAAAAAAAAAAAAACAAAAACAAAAACAAAAACAAAAACCAAAAAACAAAAACAAAAACAAAAACAAAAACAAAAACAAACAAACAAACAAACAAAAAGACTGACATACGTTTGTGAGGAACTGTCTTAATTATTAGTTGATGTAGGAACACCCACCCTGAATATAGTTGACACAATTTTTTATTTGGGCTGTGGACACTTCTGTGAATGAAAAAAGTAGCAAAGTCACAGGAACATACAAGGATATACTCATTTCTCAATTCTTCTGAATTCAGACATGTGACCATCTGCCTAGGCAACTTTCATTAGATGAAAAGTGACAAATTGTAAATTCTAATTACAAGCCAAATTAAGCCTTTCTCCCTAAGATGTTTTGTTTAGAGCATTTTATTGTAGTAATAGAAATAAGACTGGAAGACTCATAAAGTAACAAGACAAATTTATAAGTTCTCATAGTGTACTTTTCAAGTTCTGTGACATTTTTTTACACACAATAATTTCTACCCACCCTTTGATTAACATGGATGTTTGCTGAAATTATAAACAAAAAGTCTAGACCAACTTCAGGCAACCAAGGTAACATTCCACTCTAGGCTCTAGGCTCACCAACTCCCCTTCAAGTATTTTGAACAACTATAAAGTGTAACCCATGACCTGACTCCATATTCCTTCTCACAAATTGAGCTGAAGATCTCTGCTTTTTTTTTTTTTTGGGGAGGCCCTTCCTATGGAACCCAGAGGTAATGTTGATACCCAAAACCTCAGAAGACAGAGGAGTCACAAAACTCTCAGCAAAGACACCCTCCTGGACCTGAAAACTTCCTGGTTACTAGAACCCCAAGACGTTAAGACCAGAAAACCTGGAGGAAACAGAGACCAAGGGAATAAAAACATCAACAAAACAAAACAAAAAAATCCATGCATCTGACAATTACATATGTAGAAATCAATATATAAACCTGTAATAATCTCAAAATTCAAGTAGCTAGAGGACAATCTAAGAACACACTCTACAACAATTTGGGAAACCTGACAGCACTTAGCCACAGATGCCTTACTGTAGAACATTCTGGCTGTTCCATCATAGGTGAAGCACAAGAAAATGATCTTGAATCCAATTTTATGGAGATGGTAGATGTCTTTAAAGAAGAACTGCAGAAGTCCCTTAAAGAAATAGAGGCATGCACAATGAAACAGGTGAAGTAATTGAATAAACTGTTTAAGAACTGAAATTGGAAATAGAAAGAATAAAGAATTTAAAAAGTCGCTAGGAGAGAGAAAATGTAATGAGTGACTTTCTGAAGATAGTCCAACATTTTGGACAGATGTGATGGATCTCTGAATTGCAAGGCCTTCTTACATTTCATTTGAGGCATCGATCTTTCCTCTAAGTATTCTAGAGTATAATTTTCCCTGGCATATAGCCCCTCATATTGGATGCATATCAACAAACATGTACTCTCTTGTAGTAATGCTATGTAAATAAATTAATGATTTTTTACCACTTTATATAATTTTATAGAATTACTAAATGTACATAAGTAATTTTGAGCTCTTTATTGAAAAGCTGCAGTTGAAGTTCTGTAAGACTTCTTGTGTCACAGACTAATTACATTAGGATAAAATGCAGGCTTAGAACAAATTTATAATCAGAGAAACTATTTGTTCTATGATAGATGTGAATGCATTATCTGATAAGTATTTTCACAAACTGAGAATGAACAATTTCTAGGACGTTCAAAGACAAAAGATAAAATATTGACTAGATTTATCTGTACTAAACTTCAAAATGAATGAGACACTAGGCAGATGATTGACCCCCTCGACATAAAATTTAGTTAAAACTTGTATGAACTTGTGGAGTTACTAGCAGCTAATGAATATATAATTAATAACCAATCACAATGGACTTGCAGGTAACATTCTTCCTGACATTCCTTATTTGATTTATTGACTTGTATTAATATTGTGAACTTGCTAGTACCTTTTATAAAATAGAAGCTTGGAATACCATACTATCATGTATTCTGAGAAAGTGTAAGAATTGAATACAATAGGAAATAGGTTCCCTCTTTTCTCTCTCTCCTAGAAATAAAATCTAAAGCCTTCTTTTGAAGTGAGTACTTTTTCTTGTGAATGTGAATTTCTCTGGCTACACAAGGTTAAAAAACTTTTAGCACTGAGCAGGGAAGGCACTGTGTCCTAACTCAATACTCCACTATTAAACCACAGGTATTAATCATCAAAGGTGGGCAAATTTAACCACAAAATAAGCCAGAAAGTTTTAAGCTTCCAGAAGCCATCAGCTTTCAACCATCAGGGCAATTAGAAGGAAATTTAAAAAGGAAAGAGGAATTAAAGATTTTCTAGAATTCAATGAATTGCACAAAATTCCAAGTAAATGGGGTACAATGAAAACAGAGCTAAGATGAAGGTTCATAGTTATGAGTGTCTTCATAAGAAATTGTAGAGATCTCATACTCACCAATTAACAGCATGTCAGAAAGCTCTGGTTCAAATAGAAGCTCAGCCATCAAAGATAAATAGACAGCAGGAAATAATCAAACTCAAAACTAAAATCAATAAAAAAATCAAAGAGAACAAGACAAAGAATCAGTTAACAAATATTTGGTTCTTTGAGGAAATCATCAGGATGGACCAACCTTTTTTCAAAACTAACTAAAAGAAGGAGAGCGAAAGCATACAAATTAACAAAATTAGAAATGAAGAGGAAGACATAAGAACAGACACTGAGATCATTGGGTTTCACATCAAAAACCTGTACTCCAGAAACATGGAAAACCAAAATAGAAAAAATAAAAAGGACAATTTTCTCAATAGATACAATTTGGTAAAGCTGAATCAAGATCAACTTGAATAGTCCTATAGCCAAAGGAAATATAACCTGTCATTTAATATCTTCCAAACAAAACCAGACAAGGTCAGAAGGTTTTAGAGCAGGATTATACCATACTTTCAAAAAAGTGCTAATACTGATACACAAATTATTTCACTAGATAAAAACAGAAGGAAAGTTGACAAAATTTACTTTATGGGAATACAGTCAATGTGAGACTTAAGTCCCACAAAAACTCAACAAAGAAAGAGAATTTCGGACCAATTGCCCTCATAAACATCGATTTAAAAATACTCAATAAAATACTTGTAAACAGAATTCAAAGATATATGAAAAATATCACCCCTATGATGAAGTAGAGTTCATTTTATATATGCAGGGGTGGATCAACATACCAAACTCTTTCACTGTAATCTACCATGTAAGCAAACTAAAAGGAAAAAATACCGCAAAATTATCATAGTCAATGTTGAAGAAGACTCCAACAAAATCCAACACTCCTTGATGATAAATTCTTAAAGAGATGAGGGATACATGTCACATGCTTGAACATAATAAAGCCAATAAATTGAAAGCTGACACCCAATATCAAATTAAATGGAGTGAAAAAAAAATATTCCCTAAAAAGCAATAATATGGTAAATGTATATATTCTCTGTATCTATTCTGTATAGCACCTGAAGTTTTATCAACAACAATAAGGAAAGGAAGAAGATCAAGGTATACAAATTGAAAAAAAAAAAGTCAAACTATTGCTATTCAGATACAGTAGTATACATAAGTGACATGATGCAAAATTAACTGAAAATAAACAGTATACTTCCTAAAAACTGTCTCTCTTACTATTGATGCCAGATAAGGCCATCCTCTGCTACATGTGCAGCTGGAGCCATGTGTTTTCTTTGGTTGGAGCTTTAGTTCCTGGGAGCTCTGAGGAGTCTGGTTGGTTGATATTGTTGTTTTTCCTATGATATTGCAAACCTATTCAGCTCCTTCAGTCCTTCCCCTAACCTCTACATTGGGGTCCCAAAGGTCATTCTGATGGTTGACTGCAAGCATCCACATCTGTGTCGGTAAGGATTTGGCAAATCTCTCAGGAAACATCTATATCAGGCTCCTCTCAGCAAGCATTTGTTGGCATCTGCAACAGTGCCTGGGCTTGGTAGCTGCATATGGGATATATCCCCATGTGGGGTAGTCTCTGGATGGCTTTTCCTTCAGACTCTGCTCCACTCTTTGTCCCTGTATTTCCTTTCAACATGAAAAATTCTGGGTTAAAATTTTTGAAAGTGGTAAGGCACCCATTTTTCAACCAGACCCAATTCCTAACCTCTGGATATGGTTTCTACAGGTACTCTCTCCCCTTTGTTGGGGATTTCACCTAATGTCATCCCCGTAGGGTCCTGGGATCCTCTTGTTTCCTGGAATCTGGAACTTATTGTTGGCTTCCCCCAGTTCCCTATTCCTAGTTTCAAGCTGTACTACAGAGAAGAAGCGATAAAGACTGCATGGTATTGGCATAAATACAGATAGGTTGATCAATAAATTGATGTGAAGACACAGAAGTGAATCCATACTTATGAACACTTGATTTTAACAAGACGCCAAAACTATACAATGGAATAGATGAAACATTTTCAACAAATGATGCTGGTAGTATTGGATATCTGCTTGTAGAATACTACAAGTAGACCCATATCTATTACCCTTCAAAAAAGTCAAGTCTAAATGAATCAAAGATCTGATCAAGAAACCCTGATATACTAAATCTGATAAAAGAGGAAGTGGAGAATAACCTTGAAATCTTTGGCACAGAAGATGACTTCCTAAACAGAACTCTAGTAGTTCAGCCACTAAGATCAACAATTAATAAATGAAACCTCATTAAACTGAAAATATTTTGTAAGGCATGGGGCAATGTCAATAGAACAATATGGCAGCTTATAGAATGGCTTAACCAACCCTATATCTGACAGAATGTTGATATCCAAAATATATAAAGAACTCAAAAAATTAAATATCAAAAAAGCAAATAATACATTAGAAATTGGGAACAGTGCTAAGCAAAGAATTCTTCATAGAGGAATCTAATGGCTGAGAAGCACTTAAAGAAATGTTCATTATTCTTAGTCATATGGTAAATGAAAAATGATATGACTCTGAGATTTTATCTTACAAACATCAGAATGGTTAACATCTAAGACTTAAATGACAGCACATTCTGCCTCAGGGACAAAGACAGACACCACATCAGAGTAAAAGGCTGGAAAAGAATTTTCCAAGCAAATGGTCTGAAGAAAAAAGCTGGAGTAGCCATTCTAATATCAAACAAAATCGACTTCCAAACCAAAGTTATCCAAAAAGTCAAGGAATGACAGCACATATGTTGAGGTTGTGGAAGAAATGGAAGACTCCTTCATTGCTGGTACGATTTAAACTTGTACAACAACTTTGGAAATAAATTTGGTGGCGTCTCAGAAAATTGGGTGTAGTTGTATCAAAAAAAATAAAAAAAACAAAAAACAAAACAAAACAAAACAAACAAAAAAAAAACCAAAACCAAACAAAACCCAAAAAAACAAAACAAAAAACAGCTATAACACTCCTAGGTATATACCAAAAAAAAAACTCCATCCTAATCCCGTAAGAGTACTTACTCAATTATGTTCATAGAGACATTATTCATAATAGCCAGAAACTGGAAACAACCTAGATATCCGTCAATCAAAAAAAGAATAAAGAAAATGTGATACACTTACACAGTGGAATACTTCAAAGCTATTACAAACACAGACAATTTGAAATTTGTACAAAAAATAGATGGCACAAGAAAATATCACCATGAGTGAGGTAACCTAGACCCACATAGGCAAACATTGTACATATTCACATATAAATTTTTACTGATTATAAAGGATAACCATGTTGTAATCCAAAGATGCCAAAAATGATATCTCACTGAGATTGGAATATAGACTAGGCATTTTCATTAGACATGGGAATAGCACTGGACAAGAGTTGGTGTTTGGATGCAAACCAGAAGGATCATGTTTTGGAAAGAATTGAGGTAGGGAGTACTGGAAGAAACAACTGAATTGGGGGAATTCATCTCTGGAATGAGCTAGAAACCTACAGAAATAGAAATTCCTCAGAATCTAAGACAGTGAATTGAGGGTAACAAAAACTAACCCTCTTTGCAATGGGTAATATGAAGCCTGAAATGTCCATCTCCTGTAACCAGGAAAGATTTTCAATGGAGAGAATGGGACACCAGTCCTACTATAAAAACTTCATCCTCCAATTTCTCCTGCCTACAAGATGTGCAGGGGTAAAATTAGAACAAATATTGAGGGGATGGCCAACCAATGACTGGTCCAACTTGATATCTATGCCAAGAAATAGAGCACATCCTTGATATTGTTAACAATGTTCTGCTATACTGGCAAATAGGAGTCTAGCATAACTGTCATGAGAAAGACTTCAACTAGCAATTGATGGAGGCATATGCAAGAACCACAGACAAAATTTCATTTGACTTTAGGGAATCTGAATAAAAGGAAGAAGGTTTACTGGAGTCAAGGAGGTCAAGGAAACCACAAGAAAATTCACAGAATCAACTTACCTGAGTTCTTGGGGCCACACAGACACTGAGCCAACAAGGTAGCATTCATGAGAATGACCTTGGCCCTTGGCACATATGTAAAATTTATGTAGCTTGGGATTCATGTGGAACTCTTAACAATGTGAGAACAGTCTCTCCCTGTCTCTGTTGCCTGCCTTTGAGACATTTTCAGCTGATTGAGCTGCCTCTTCTAGCTTTAATAGGAGAGGATGTTCCTAGACTGTAATTTGTTATGACAAGACAGTTTTATATCAATGGCAGGTCTCTCCTTTTCTGAAGAGAAAGAGTGGAGGAATGGATGTGGGGAAGTTGAGCTCCTTGGAAGGACTTCAAAAAGAGGAGGGAGGGGAAGCTATATTTGAGATGTATTTTCTGATTACAGTTTCCCCTAGCAGTTACTCCTTCAGGTTCCTTCCCACTTCTCCTCTAATCCAGATTCCAACTGTCTGTCACTTTTTAGGAAACAAATATTTATCTAAAGAATACTAATGAAATAAACCAAACTAACTGAATAGGACAAAACAACCAAAGAAAATAAACAAATGCACACACACACACACACACACACACACACACACACACACACACACACACACACACAAAATATATATATATAGATAGAAAATTTAAGGGGGATTCCAGCCCCTCACTGAGCAATATCATTGCCACCCACAGTGTTATTTAGATCTAACTTTCTCAAGAGTTGCAGCTGATGCAGATTAATACTTCAACCACGATCTTGGAAAGAATTACTACAAAAAACATGACTTTTTTTTTTTTCAAAGTCAGGCTGGTGTTCAGATGATTATTATTTCCTTGTACCTATTTCCTCCCTCTGATTCCTGATATGATTTAAGAAAAACATGGTTAATGAACAGATGTGCACCCTGAGGATTCAAAGTAGAAAGGGATGACAGATTTTTATATAAAAGTTTAGTTTTGTGATTCTTTTAAGATTTTTGAAGGATTAATTTTTGAGATAGATATAAACTAATCCTTTCTGTATAACAGCAATTTTCAGTCTACCAGTTAGAGAAACTGGCTAAAAATAAATTACCTTACTTGCTTACAACTTGTTAATCTATAACAAGTTTTTTAGTTAGAAATGTGTTTTGGTTCTTGGGAATAATATTGGATATTTATAAACATAATTTATAAATAGCTCATCATAAAAGTATAGTGAGAAGATGCTTTTCTTTATAGAAAGTAACCAGTATAAATTTTAAACTAATTGAAAGATTGTGCAGAGATATATAAGCAGTGTGAGAAAAATAAAATTGGTGCTTTGTTCCATCCACCAAATGTGAGTATATATGGAAAGTGGTTGAAGTTTGCACTGTCCAACAAATGTGTGTGTTTGTGTTTGTGTGTGTTTGATTGTTTGTGCTTCTTAAAACTTGCTTCTTCTACCATGTATGTAAATGTGTCTTACCTGGTTTATATGCCATCTAACCAATATCCCCTCCTTGAATCACTGAACACTCTATCACAGCTACTCTTGGAAAGACAAAGAGAGAGCAAACACACAGAACCCTACTGGACATAACTTGAACATGTGTGAGACCACCCACCTCCTCCAGTGACACCCTTCCTCCAACAAGAAAACACCTAGTCCAACAAGGTTACTCATCCTAATACAGCCTATGGGCCAATGGGAACCAATTACATTAAAACTACCACACCTACCTAGCTACATGCATGCATATATTCATGCATAAGAGATAAACAGAGAAAGAGGGTGAGAGAAATAGAAAGATAAAGAGTGATAGGTAGATGATAGAGAAATAGTTGCATACATATCTATATAAATACATTCAATCATTACTTCATACATACATACATACATACATACATACATACATACATATATAGATGACGGATAGACAGATAATTATATGTGAAATTAGTCTAAACACTAAAGACATGGTGCCCTTTAATTCACACACACACCCTGAGCATTGTTTACAATCCTAAATTAGGACATAAAGGTTGGACATTGGAACTACAAACAAACCCACAAAACCCACAATGTTCATTTGGTGTGCATAGATTTGATTAACATCTAGGATTTCCTTTTTTTCTGTATATTATAAGAGATTACACCCTATAGTCTTTCTCAAACTTGTCCATTATTTTAGTTACTACTGTGTACAACCTGATACTTATAATCCAATAGATAGTAATGTTACAGAAGATGTTTATTATGCTGAAGATATTCAGCCATACCCCTCAGCTCCAAAATATATCTTTTAAAGACACATAGTAAGGAACAATCTTCCAAATGACCTCAAATGAAACTGTCACCTGGTGGAAAATAACACAGCACAGGAAGAATTTTACACATAAAATTTATATTCATGTGAATATTGGTCAAAATGATTACAATTGTAAAGTTGAATTACATAGCGGTATGTCTTTGAAACCATAGGAAAAAATGATGCGCATACATTGTGTTTTCCAAAAAGTGTAGGAAATATAAAACATTTAAACAGTGGGATGTTGGTTTCTAATGTCAAGAGATGACTAACATAGCAACAGACTAATAAAGTATCCTCTTCAAAAGTTAAAAGATAACAGCAACAACAAGAAGAGAACAACAATCACAAGGAACCATGTCATCCGTGGCATCTTAAGGAGGATGTGCAGCAATCTGAACATGGTTCCAAGGACGTTAGTAGATGTCTAGTTCTTTATCAGCCTGACAGGTTTGTGTTCAACCATCCATGTTTGTAGACTAAGGTTGGAAACAATCCATCGATGATGAGTGACCTAAAGATGATGAGTTCTACTCCCCACTCTCCTTGCTGCTCTGGAGACTTCAAACCTGAGGGGAGGAATGTTATATTGATGAGTATGAGAATGCTCAATGCCTCTTTGTCTACATTGTGTAAATTTGGCATCTCTTTAAGTGAAGTATAAGACCTGCTTAGGCCAGAAGGTACAACTAGAGGCCTGTTGAATAAAGATGCTAATATAGAGACCCCATGTAATGACAAAGGTCTTTCTGAAGTACACTTGGACAGAGGTGGAATTTAAGATCCAATTATTCAGAAATGGCATGTAGGCACTATTGTTGGCCTTAGTGTCATACCGAGAACACCCCCAACACTAATCAGAGATGTATGGCTAGTGGTCAGAAGTGAGCAGGTATTGGACATTGGGAAGAAATGAGACCCTATGAGCCATGAAAAATAGATAGGGCATCAATGATCAGAGGGGAAATACACGAGGGCATCTTTGTGAGAAATTGGAAATCTAAAACCCCTTTGTACAGGTAAACTAGTATGTTTGGTTGGGTAGAGTTCAAATTTGCATGTTCTTTCCTTGACATGAGATCAAAGACACTGCCTACCTCATGAGTGGAGCCCATTCCAGGTTCTTCCTAACAGCTAGCAACTCCTCATCGGAGACTAGAGCATCTGTCCACTGTAGTAAATGTGGTGCCGGATCAGGAAGCAGTCTGAGCACTCATCAAAAACCTGGCTGACAATTCCACACCAGTTCTTCTTCTCAGGCATATGTTCATCTCCTGGGTCTAGGTATGAATGGTGAGGAGTACATCATTTTAGTTTCTGCCTTAAGGAAATGATCTTTTGTTCTGGACTGTACTTCTTAATGTTCGGCTCTTTAAGCTTATACTTTAAGCTTGGGTGGTCTGGAGGTCCATTTGGGAGTTAAAATCGGAGGGGGGGTGTCTAAGTGTCTGCATCAGAGGAGAACATTGCAAGGTCATTATTGGTCAGAAAGGCATATTTGATGACCACTTGGGGAAAATGAGATCTGAGGCCCCTGGTAACTCAGAGTCAGGAGATTGAAATCCTTTTGGTCAAAGCAGAAGGATCTGAGGCCCAATTAAATAGACTTAGTAAGTTTACTCCCACAGGGGCATATTTAGAATGTCTGAGAACCCTTTGGATATTGGTGGACTGTAGCCCTCCATTAGAACAGGGAGGGTTGTTAGATCCTTTGGTGAAAAGTGGAATATTTCAGGATAGTCTAAAAGCCAATTCAGTAAAAGACAGTAAGTGGAATACTTTGGGTAAGGGGAGACATATGCAGTATCCCTATGTGCATGAGAAGAATTGTTTCTGCCCGTCTCGGGATTAGTGATAGATCTAAGATTCTCTAAAATAGGAGGATGGTGATAGAAACTTCATAGGATTGTATAGAATAGTTTTATCCTGTTATTCCTATGTCTGCAGCACTATTGAGCAGAAATTGAACACTGATTGATACCTTGAGAATTATAGGACATTCCAGGTACTTACTCCTTCATCAGCTCCAAACATGAAATCACAATCAAGAATACACATCATCTGAATGTCTGTGGTAGGTATGACAACAATCTTAGAAGTCTTCTAAGAGGGTGTAATGTAGTAGTTTCTGGTTTAGTGCCTTCCTTAAATATATGTCCATCCACACATTCCTCTTCATGGAGGCAAGGATGTCTCTGTCTAAGGGAACAAAACAAAGATAGTAATCTGATTTACCCTTACCTTGATACTCTTCTGTTTGAGATTTCAGTCCAGAGTGTTCTGAAATCTCTTAGGTCAGAACAGTGTTTCCCAGACCATGGAAATTAGAAGTTATAGGTAGGACATATACTGGGAAGATGGTGAATCTGGGGGATTTCCTCAAACACACTGTGCTCCACACAGGTTGGAGCACTCTCTGTTGTGAATGTCTAAATCTTCTAAGTAAGATAGGGGAGGAACTTGGGCAGTTTTGCACAGAAGTAGGATGGTTGTGCCCTTCATCAAAGAGGTAATGTGGCAAACTTCATGAGAATAAGGAAGTTTAAGCACTCTGGTCATAAGCAGCATTTCTGTGACACTTTGCAAATGTGAAATTCTAAACCTACTTGTAAGAGGGGTAAAATCTCTGGCTATTTTCAATAAATAAGAAAGACCATTTCACATTGGATAAAATGCAAATACCTTCTGGAGAAGAGGGAGTTTCAGTATTGCTTGATCAGCTTCCAATTCTTTTTTGCAGAATTTAGGAAATCCACATATTTTATGTGGTGTGTGGACAGCAGGCAGCAATTGTTTCAGTATTCCATCAGGTGCCCCTTTCAAATGAGGAGTTCGATGTGAGACACAGTTAAATGGAAATTTTTGCCCTCCATCAGATAGAGAATAGTTTGTAATTCTTTCTGGTCAGAGAGGGTAATTATTGAAGACCTTTTGGACTGGAAGTGAAGTTTGGTGCCTGGGGCAGGTAGAGATGATCTCAGGCCTGTCAGGCTTACAAGACAGATATTGGACCCTCATGAATACAGAGGGTGCATTTGATATATAATGGACACAAATTAGTGGTCTAAGTATTGATGTTTAGGAGTAGAAGATTAAAGCAGAATTAGAGTCTGTTTAATGTCCCCAACCTCTTTAGGGTTAAGGGAGTGACCTAGCCTACCTTAAGCAGGAGAGGTAGGACTGCTTCAAAACTTAGAAGATTCCCATCTTCACATACACCTTGGTAAGCCTGGCAGCAATACAAGCATTATGCATCAGGCATGACTGTAAGTCTCTAAGTACTCTTGTAGCTTATCATCAGTTTTATGGGTGTTTGCATGAAGGATGGTATGAAGGATAGATGACCTAAGTTTCAGGCTCTGTTAATGCAGGGCAGAATTAAGTGAAGTATAATTTCCTAGAGACCATGGTTGGAGGGAAATGATCTAAAGCTCATGATTGGAGTGTTATATTTGAGGTCCATATGTATGTAGGGATGCTCTTAGGATACCTGGATTTTGGTACCCTTGGGAAAAATGAAAATTCTGAGATTCCAATAGTAAACTACAGTCATAATTATAACGGACCATGGGCAGAAATGGAAGGTTTTGAGTATTGTTTGTAACAGCAGTAGTTCATGAAGGCCACCTATCCCAAGTGAAATTCTGATGACTCTTCATCCAAAGGTGATGGTGTGAGATACCTTGAAAACAGGTTGAGTAGCATGTGTTCATACCTGCAACTTTTATGACCTTCCTGACCTGTTTTGATTAAAAAGAAAATACCTGGGGCTGGAGAGTTGACTCAGTGGTTAAGAACACTGACGGCTCTCCCAGTGCTCCTGAGTTCACAAACATCTGTAATGGTATCCAGTGCCCTCTTCTAATGTGCAGGCAAATATGCATAGAGAACACTGTATATATAGTAAGTAAATAAGTACTTAAAAAAGAAAGGAACGAAGGAAGGAAGGAAGGGAGGAAGGAAGGAAGGAAAGAAGGAAAGAAGAAAAGAAGGAAAGAAGGAAAGAAGAGAAAGAAATTAAGGAGGGAAGAAAGAAGGAAGGAAGAAAGAAAGAAAAAAGAAAGAGAGAAAGAGAGAGAGAAAGAAAGAGAGAGAAAGAAAGAAGGAGAGAGAGAAGGAGGGAGGGAGAGAGAGAAAGAGAGAGAGATAGAAAGAAAGGATCAGAAAGTGAGAGAGAGAAAGAAAGAAAGAAAGAAAGAAAGAAAGAAAGAAAGAAAGAAAGAAAGAAAGAAAGAAAGAAAGATAGATAGAAAGAAAGGAGGAAGGGAAGAAACAAAGTAAGAAAGAAAGAAAGTAAGAAAGAGAGAGAAAGAAAGAAAGAAAGAGAAAGAAAGAGAGATAGAGAGAGAAAGAAAGAGAGAGAGAGAAAGAAAGAAAGAAAGTAAGAAAGAAAGATAGAAAGTAAGAAAGAAAGAAAGAAAGGGAGGAAGAAAGAAAGAAAGAAAGAAAGTAAGTAAGTAAGTAAGAAAGAGAGGGAGAGAGAGAAAGTAAGTTAGTTAGTTTCAGGCCATGATTAACCAAATAGCAGGAACAAGTAACCACACTGTGCAAAAGGGAAAAATCTAGTTTATCTTGGGTAGAGGGAGAACAGAATGGTAGTGCATACTTTGCTTCCATCTTGTCTCCCCACCTTCCATTATACATATATTGTATATACTGTTGGGTAGAATACAAGGAACAATCAGCACACTCGTCCAACAGGGAGAGTGTTTGTCTGACCTAAGGTTGTATTTGTCTGAACCTATCTATAACTAAGAGACAGGAAAACAGCATTTCTGACAACTAACTCTAAGAAGATCAGGTGTATATTACTTTTCCTTTCTATGTTCTGCCCTCTGCCCTACACTCAGAAATATGTGAGAGCCCACTGTGAATTTGCAATTGTGTTTGCCTTGCAATCTTTCTAATAGAGAGTGGCACTGAGGTAATATGAGTTTAAGTCAAGTATAAGGTGCCCTTGGAATGAATACTCTGGGGCATCCCAAGAGGCTATATCTGAAGCTCCTATGACTACAGGTAGAATAAATGAGACCCTCTTGGCCATAGGATCCAAACCTGAGGTCTCTGTCATCATTGCTCCATGGCACATACACTATTGGCCAGCAATTAGATGTCTATGTTCCTTGAAGTTGAAGGAGGAAATTATAGCCCCCTTTTGTACTACAATGAACTGCATGTGAGTGGACATCATTCTAACTTTTTCAGTGGGAATGGCATGAAGCTTACTTGGTCTGGGGCATCTTTTTTTTAATTAGATATTTTCTTTATTTACATTTCAAATATTATCTACTTTACTAGATTGCCCTCTGAAAATCCCCTATGCCTCCCCCTGCTCCCCAACCTACCTACTCCTGCTTCCTGACCCTGGCATTTGCCTATAATGGGGCATAGAGCATTCACAGGACCAAGGACCTCTCTTCCCATTGATGACCTACTAGGCCATCCTATGCTACACTTGTGGTTAGAGCCACAAGTTCCACCATGTGTTTTCTTTGATTGGTGGCATAGTTCCAAGGAGCTCTAGGGGGTACTAGTTAGTTCATATTGATGTTCCTTCTATGGGGCTTCAGTCCCCTTCAGGTCCCTTATGCTTTGCAATCAATTGGATTACAAAGCATAACATAGGATCCAGTCAATAATTCTATGTATAGGACCTGGGACCACAAACCAGACAAAAACAATATATTTCCCCTGCCATCCTTATAAAAGGGAAAGGCTTGAATCTTACTTAATTAGAGAATATACCTTTGATATAGTTCAAAGTCATAAGTGAATGCTTAAGGATACAAGGCACCATGCACTATTATTCAAAAGAGCATATCTAATGGCATTTTTGGAATAAAGAAAAGTGTGACCTTCCTTTGGTCAAACACAGTGGTTAATGCTCCCCTCTCTTGCAAAAGTGAACAAGATCCAAGGCCCTATTTTGGGGGAAGGAAAAGACTGAACCTCACTCAGCCTCACCCAGGTTAGTTCTCTTGGCTACTTCAAAAAACAAGGAGTGTGAGAGGAATCTGGGGAACAGAGGAGTTCTGAGAACCTCTTCTCAGAATGGTAAGTTCTAAGACCATCTTCAACAGAGGAGAAATCGTGAATGTCTTAGTTCCTAAAGTAGAGGTCCCCAGTCATATTTTGCAGGTCAGAAATATCCAGTTCACCCATGGTCCGCAGTGGAAGTTTCTAGGCTTCATTGGGTACTGGAGGAATGTTCAGCCTCTGCCTCACTAGCTTCCAAGTATTTCCCCCATATGCATACCCTGTGTAACATCTTTGAGAGTCCAGTCAGTGGTCACAACAATCTCCCAACAGAAGTAGTTATGCAAGCATTGATGTTTCCTCGAGGCTGTGTTCAGCTGCACACATCTGTGAATAAGAGATAGGAATGGTGCATTTTGATGACCATTTTTGAGGCACAGGATATGAGAGCCAATTTCAGATTTCTATTTTCTGTCCTATGATCTAAAAGGATAGAAAATGTGAGGTATCACTGGTATGTATTTTATGGATATGTTTAAAGCAAACTTAGTTAATAGGGGTATTTGCGAGGCACAGCCAGAAGAGAATCTCTGGTGGTTCAATAATTGCACAGATGGACCTGAAGTGTCCTAATACAGAGAGTAGAGATCTGAAACGCTCCTTTGACACAGGAGCTAGTTCTGAGAGTCCTTTCAATAGTCTTTGATTTCCCAGGACCCCCTTTGCAGAAACTGAAGTTCTAAAATCCACTTGGTGAATTGAAGTAGACAATAGGTCCAGATTCCTACTGGGAAGAAAGGGTATGTTAGATTCTCTTTCATGTAGAATGAGTGGTATAAGTCTCCTATGGTCTGACATCCCTTTAAAGAAAAATCATTCAAAGCTACTTGGTAGGATTAGGAATATTCCTTATAAGGCATAATACATGTTTTAGGTGACATTTGACCAATAGGGTCTAAGGCAATGTTAGCCCTAGGACAGTTCTGACATTCTATTCAGTGTAGTGAGAAAAAAATGAGTTACCATGGGGAAATGTGTGCCCCATGTAAAAGAGGAAGTCTCAAAGGCCCTACTGAAAGAGGAGGGCAGAATCCTCTTGAGTCAGAATGTGAAATTGCCATATACACCTCTGTCAAAAGTAAAGGTCCCTGGTACCTTATAGAGTGGAGAATGTTTCCAGCCATGATCATAAGTTTCCAATTCTTATTCAGAGTTTTGTATTTTCATAGTTTGTGTTCATTCAGGAGAGACAAGGGAGCAACATATTTTTTTCTTCCAAAGGCTTTGAATGACTTTTGATGACTTTGTTCATCTATCCAGGTCTAGGCAGAATTAATGAAGTTATTACATTTCTATTGACTTGCCTAAAGGCAGATGGTACAGGTACTTTGCTCTGATTTGTAACTTGGACCATGGGACCTCAAACCAGAGTGGACTAGGGTACCTTGTTTACAGAAGGAGTCACTTTTGGAAATATGGCTGATCAGCTAGGTATAAACCTACTTTGATGTATACATTCACATATATACTTCATATATGTGAATGTCATTTTTGAGAAAGAGAACATGATGGGTGGATAAGGAAGCACAGGGAGGTCACAGAATCCCTCAGGCAAAAGTTTACCTTGGGATTTGGAAGATGTCAAAAATAACTTATCAAGTGCAAATGTCCTCATAGTCCAGAATACCCATGTGTTCTGAGACTTTGAGTTTTGCTTGCCAACAATCAGAGCATTTTTCTTACAAATTGTTTGGTAAACTCTAGCTCTATATTCTCCATAAGCTGTACAGCAGTATCCCAAGCATAGGCACCAAAATGGAATTGCTCCATTTCAAGTGACAGGCTTAAAATTAAAAATTAAATTAGGGTTCATATAATTCCTGTCATGTACCAGGACATCATTTCAGAGTGTTTGGCATTCTTTCTTTTATTTGAACATGCCTGGCCATCCAGGTATGAAGGGAAACTTTAGGACCTCCTAGAGGAATAGACCTCATGGTTCTATGGATAAAAGTGGATTTTCTGAGGTAAGCATAGTCAAGAGAAATTGATTTAAAGTTTCCTTGAGGAAAAAAAAAAGTTATGGGATACATTACATCTGAGGGGGCCTGACATGATGGAGTTGATATTTATGCTGGAGTTATAAATTATCCTGGGTCATATCATGTCATATGGAACAGGGCATCTTCAGTTATTGAGGACCTATGTGACACCTTTGTTCTGAAGTGGTAATTCTGTGGGGAATTCAAGAATTTCTGAGGTTTCTGGTTCTCATATGTTAATGCTGCCTTCAATACTGGGGAGTTTCTAACAATTTGATTTTGGGGGTTACATCTGAAACCCCCTTGAGTTATTGATGGAAGATGTGAGTCACATCGGTTCTTTTTCATGTATGTGGGTATACTGACATTGTCTTCAGACACACCATAATGTGGCATCGGGTCCCATGACAGATGGTTGTGAGACAACAAGTGGTTACTGAGAATTGAACTCAGGACCTGTGGTAGAGCAGTCAGTGTTTTTAACTGCTGAGCCATCTCTCCAACCCCAGCACATTGGTTCTAGACATGTTAGTTGAAGTTCACTTAGGCTATTGGGAATGATCTGAGGATCCCTGGTTCAGAATGGGCAGATCAGAAGTCCACTTGGTACATACAGTATTTTAGAAAATCTGTGGTTCTTAAGCTGTAGGTCTGAACCTTACCAGAGAAGAATGCCTGGAGTGTTTTAGAATTCCTAATTTAGACAAAGTGTACCTGATGACTCCTTGAGCCACTGAGAGTGATTTAAGCTCCACTTCAAGCATGGGGGACAGTGTGAGTCTTCTTGGTGCTGAAGGGATAATTCTGAGGTTTGTGTGTCAGAAACAGGACTTGGAGGACCCATTGACAGAGTGATAATGTTGATGTATCCACAAACAATCTATAAAGGATGCCATCCTTTAGAGGCAGAAAGGTTCACACCATGTTGGGGAAAGTAGAAATGCCAAAGACTCTTGTATCTGTACAAGATCAAGGGTCGATTTGGAGAGGAGAGAAGGCCTGAATATTTCATTATAGAGGCTTCCTGGGAACCTAGAACACACATATCATGCAGGCCATGCAACAGCTTAATCAATCTCCAGTATGCTAGGAGGCACTTCCCAGGTAGTTCTCCTGATAAATCTGCTGACTACTTCTGAAAATGGCAAGGCTTTCTCGTTTCTGCTGGCCAACTTAATGTCTATGTCCTGGATTTATGAACTTGCTGGCTACTCTTAAGCTCTGAGACTTCAGGCACCCGGGTCCTGATCCTTGGACAGAGTAATTAGGTCAGAGGATCAGAATAAGAAGCACTTGGTGCACCTTAGATCAAGGGAGTCGATTTGTCATGGACTAGACCAGATCTAGTAGGTAGGTCTAGGTCCTCAATGTTCAGAAGAATCACATAATACTCTCCATGAGGTGAAAATTATATAGCACATACTTCTGGCTACAATTGTGAGCTACTCTTAATCAGAAAGGGGATTCTTGTCCTGCTTTTAGTCACAGGGGCATAGATGATGCTTCAATGTGCATCTGAGGCAGCTAGGAGTGGAAATTGTAATTTTGATAGAGTGTTGATGAAAAGAAAAAGTTCTAAATTCATGTTGCTCATAAGGGGCATAGAAAGGGAAAATCTGAGGGCAGCTTCTGGATCAAAAAAGAACTGAAAATGCCAGGGTAAGAGAGAGTAGGGCCCAAGCCACCCTCTTGAGATAGACTGCCTTACAGATTCCATTTGGCAGGCTGGGAAGCTGTGGTGCGTCCCTGGGCAGAAGGGGTAAGTTGGAAGCAAGGAGTAAGTCGTAAGTCTTATAGAGAATTTTCGATATCTCTTTTGTCATAAAAAGTATCTGTGAGCCACAGTTTCTTAGATGGGGCATTTGAGAGGCCACCCTTTTCAGCCTGAAGCATTCTGAGCCTTTCTGAAACAGGGATCACATAGCCAGAGTTCCTCAGGTGAGAACTGGAAAGTGTGAGTCCACATTGGTCTGATTGAGAAGGTCCGACACCTCCTTTAGGAGAGAGGAAAGAACAACAACTCCCCTTTTGCCATGCAATCCTATTGAGATTGATTTTCATATGACATGTATATTTGTGGCCTCCTAGGACAGAATGTTCACAAAGGGGGAACCCAAATTCATATTGTAATGATGGGTCTCTCCAAGGACAGGAGAGAGCAGGTATCACATCCTCTGCTTGAAGTATTGCATGTCTGTAATATCTTCGCATAACAGGGAATGTTCCAAAAGGGAAAGTGGTACTCCTTTTTGGAGGTATGAATGCCCATAGGATAGGCACCAAAGATATGGGCTCCTGTTTGGCACTTCTGGAAGGTTTCTCTCCCTCTTGGACATTAGGAATATGTTTTGAGCCCTCCTTAGTAGAAAAAGAATGGCTGATATGCTCTTGGGGTGATGATGAGAGTTTCACACCTCTTTGGGGACTGTCTCCATCTGGAGATGACTCAATGCATTCTTGATCTGTAGGGGAAGTTTGTAGGGCTCCATGGGTAACAGAGGCTTTCCTCTCTTTCCTTCTGGTAGAAGTAGCATGTCTGGGAATCTCATGAGGAGAGGTGGGATGCCTGAGGCTGTCTTCATGAGAAAGAGTGGTTCGCATGCACTCTTCTGTAAGGATGGAGGATGGCTTGTCAACCTCATGCTCTGAATTGGAAGTTTGGGTGTCCCATTGGTCCAAAGGGGCTTTTTCTGATGGGGTTTCAGTAGACTTGGATGGTCTGTGAATGCCTTGGCTTGGTAGGGGACTTCGGAGGTCCACCTCATGAGATAGTGAGCATCTGCAGGCTCCTTTAGCAGAGTCAGAAGTGGCGAAGTTTATGTTAGTCACAGTTTTAAGATTTACAACTCTTTTCTCAGATTTGCAAGCTCTGAACCAAATTTTGGAAGAATGGCAATGTTTCCAGCTCTCATGTTTTGAGCACACAGATTTCAGGCCCTCTTGATCTACAGAGGAAGGACTTGGTCTTGTTTTCCGCAATTTAGAAGGTGTGGGGCAATCTCCTGGAGGAGGAGAATGACTGAGAACTTTTTTACAAAGGATACTAGATCTGAAACTCAATTGTGATGATTTTAAGGGGGAGATGCTCCTTTGAGGAGTAGAGGTAGGACTGGATTTCTTTTCTGCATACTTGGAAGATGTGAGGCTACTTACAGCAGAAGAGATACATTTTAAGGCATCAAGTTCTGAAAGGCAGTATCTGATATCCCCTTCAGGAAATGGGACGTTTCAATATCCTTTGGTTAGATTTGAAATGTCTAGGGCTCTTCTTGAGATAAGAGGAATTTCTTCGGCCATCTTCATGAGGAGGGGTAGGAATAATGTCCCCTTCGGCACAAAGGGACAGTCCCTTAAACTCTGTTGAAAAGGAGTTACCCATGGATTCTTGGGGAGATGGCACAGGTTTTAGAGGCCCCTTGGCTGGTTGAGAAAGTTATAGACTTTCCTGGGAAATGCTGTTGTTCTCAGGATCCCTTGTTCAGATACTAAAGGGCCCATAGCACCTTCTTTGGGTTTCAAAAGACACAGAGACCCTAACACAGATGCCAAAGTTTCTGGAGTCCCTGGCACAGATTCTGAACTCTTAGAAATGGATTGTGTATATGTCAGAGGTTCTTCTGCCTCTGGACTAAGTGGTGAAGGAGCTGGTAATTTGGGAGAATCTTGTTTGGCTGACAAAGATTCTATGACCTCTTGGGTGACAGGTGGTATTTCTGCAATATTTTGCATACATGCCCGTGTTTCTAGTGTGTCCTGGGAAGAATCAGGAAGTCCAAGATCTTCTGGATTGGATGGTGAATATCCTAAAGCTTTTTTTTTTTCCAAACACTGTCCTGGAGGCTCTTGAGGTAACAAGGAATTTTCTGTAAGCCCTTTGGAAGATATTGATGTTTCTAGTACACCTTGGGCAGACAGGGAAGGTCTTCGAGACATTAAGACAGAATGTGACACTTTCAATTCCAATTGGACAGATGGAGAAGGTCCTAGACTCACTATGGTATAGGCTGAAATTTCCAAAGCTCCTGGTGAAGCATTGGACATTCCTGGCTTGCCATGTGTACAGGTACAACCTTCCAGATTCCCCTATAAAGACAGGCCAGGGCCTCCAGCAGATGACAAAGCTCCTGGATTCACTTGAGCAGATAGGGACATTGTCAAAGGCTCTAGGGCAGATGATACAGATCCTAGTGTTCCTCGTCCAGATAAAGAAATTACCATGGGTCCTTTGGAAGAATGCATAGATCCTGAAGGATCTGAAGCAGATGAATCTGTTTGTTGAACCCTTTGTGGAGAATTCAAAGACTCATTTGGTCCCTGGAATGAAGTTAAAGGTCCCTCTGTAGGTTTAGAGAGATCTAAAGGCTCTTCTGTGGAAAGGGAAGGATCCAAAAGGCTTAGGGAAGAAAATGAGGAACTAAGTTGGGCAGAAATTGCAAGTTCCAGAGGTGAGTCATTGGATATCACATGTCCTGGGGTAACTGTTCACAATTTTTGTGCACCTGATGCAAATGATGAATATCCTAGAGTCCCCTGTGAAGGTGGCCAAGGTTCTACAGAGCCTTGTGTAGTTGCTGAAATCCTCAGAGATCCCTGGTCAGATCTCAAAGTCCTTGCTGTATTTTGAGCAGGGTACATATATCCCTGAAACACTGGGAAAGATTGTGAGTCTGCTACTGTGTAGTGTGTAGATGTGGACTGAGTTCCTATAACTTGTGTATGTAAAGAAGGACTTGAAAACCTTTTGGAAGATGTACAATGTTGGGTAGACCTTTTTGGACATGGGGATAGATGTACAGTACCCTGTGCAGAGAGACCGGGACTCACACCTCCATGAGCAGGATCAGAAGATGCTGGAGTCCTTTGTTCTGAGGAGGAAAGTCCCAGAGGATTATGAGAACATTCAGAACATTGTGATGTATTCATCGTTGCCTGGGCTGAGATAGAAAGTTTCAGAGGACCCTGGGCATATTGCAAAGGTGCTAGATACCCTTAGGCAAATGGGAAAGTCTCTGCACCTCCTTGGGTAGAAACGGAATGTCTACCAAGTGTAGGAGGTGATGGTGGCATAGTACCTAGAGTCGCCGAAGTAGACTGAAAAGATGCTACAGCCTGCCTCACTTGTGGAAAAAGGTCAAAAGCACTCTGTGACTCTACATATTGTGCCAATATCCCTGTGGCATCTGTTTAATTTTCCAGATTTCTTTGGTTGGGGATAAAAGAACTTTGCATGGGCAAAGTTCCCTCTTCTGCCCTGGAAAGTACCTTTGGCTTTTGAAAAGACGACAAAGTTTCTAGAACCACTGGAGTAGGTACAAGATGCTCCTGAACACCCAGTACAGGTGGGCAATGTCCTATATCTGATGGTGAAGGATGAAAGGTTTCTTGAGATTTCTGGCTAAGTAGGGAAGTTCCAGTGTCCCTTGGGAAAGCTGGGGATCTTTGTGCAAAATGATGGGCAGTTGGAGAAAATCCTACATCTGTCTGACAAGAAGTTGGATGATGCAAAGTATCTTGAGCAAATGAAACACTTTGTATATTCCCCTGTTTAGAAATGGGAAGTTTTAGAGACCCTTGGGCAGAACAGAAATGTCCAAAAGCCTCTTGGAAAAATGAAGAGCCTAGGGTTCCCTGTGAACCTAGGGTTCCTTGTGAAGATAAACAAATTCCCAGAGGCATCTGATCAAATGACATAGATTCTGGTAGCAACTGAGTATTTTGGGGAGACGCCAGATGTCCTGGAGTTGGAAGCAAAGTTCCCACAGTCTCCTTTGCAGACAGATACGTTCCTACTGTGGCTTCTGCAGATAAAAAATTCCCCTCAGTGTCCTGAGCAGATGTGGAAGACTCTAGAGTTGTTTCTTTAGATTTAGTCACTTTTAGACGACATTCTTCAGATGAACAAGGTCCCTGAGTTCCTTGCTCAGATCTCAAAGATGATGGTGACACCTGTAGTGATGTAGTAAGATCCAGATGCAGTCCAGACCATTTGCTTGGAAAATTGTTTTCCAGCCTTTTACTATGAGGTAGAATCTGATTTTGTCCCTGAGGTGGGTTTCTTTTATGCAGCAAAATGCTGTGTATTGTTTATATAGCCAGTCTGTTAGTCTATTTGTTTTTATTGGTGAATTGATTCCAGATTAAGGCAACTTCAGACCAACTTCTCTTATGTATATCAATGCAAAAATACTCAATAAAATTCTCCCCAAACTAAAAGGGCTATTAGGTCCTTTTCTGATAGTTAAAACTGCAATGAGAACTGCCAGTTTTCCTAGTGTCACTGGCTAATTGCTCTTAGATAGTAACTAGGCTTTCTCCTACTCAGAGCACATTCCAAGAGGTTGGATAACAATTAACCAAAGGTCATCAGAAGGGAACTAATGATTTATTATAGGTTCTAGGGTAAAACATAAATATTGATTGGGTTTACCTATACAAAACTTCACTAATATCATAGTTATGGTTTGATACCTTCAGTGAACCTGTTGATCTCTGACAGTTGGTGAACTTTGTAACATGTGGTCTTGTATTCTGAAATATGAATAAGTACTGAGTACAAAGAGACAAGGAAAATCGAGAGATAAGATTTTTTTTTTGCCTTTCTCTGCTTAGACTTTTTTTTTTTCCTTTTCCCCACTTAGAAAAGTTTTTCCCTTTCTGCACTTAGGATCTTTCTGCTTTTCCCCTTATATAACTTTCATAGGAAACTTTTTATAACTTAGTAATAACTTCTATAATCACTTCTCTAAATTCCTTCTCTTCCAGTGACATCTGGCTAGTAGGCTCAAAATTAGAGCCCAGCAATTCCTGCTGAGCTAGAAAAAAGGCTGCATTGCTTAATCCTCCTCTGTTAGGCTACAGGTGTTAATCACCTAAGCCAGCCTACCATCAGAAAGACCCAGTACTTTTTAGAAGATATCATCAGCATTTCAGTACAATGAGAGAGCTAGAAAGCCCTGGGACACTTCGATTTTAAAGCCATTGCCAGGGTCCTACTCTGTGACTCCACTGCTATCCTGGCTCAGAGCAATCCTGGACCTCAAACTCTACTATAGAGAAGAAGTGAAAAAAAAACAAAAAAACAAAACAAAACTACATGGTATTGATACAGAGACTGACAGATGGATCAGTGGACTAGAACTGAAGATCCAGAAAGAAAACCAAATATTTATGGACACTTGATTTTTGACAAAGAACCAAACAAAAAAAATGTGATGGAAAAAAGGATTTTCAATGAATGGTGCTGTTCTAATTTGCAGTCTGTATATTGAAAAATAAAAACAAATCCATACTTATCACCTTGCACAAAGCTCAGCTTCAAGTTGAACACGATTATCAACATAAAATAAGATACACTGAATCTAATAGAAGATAAACTCATTGACACAGAGAGGGAAATGTCCTAAACACATCTCCCATGGTTCATGCTCTAAGATCAACAATTCATAAATGTGACCTCATGAAACTGGAAAGCTTCTGTAAGCAAAGCATATAGGCAATGAGACTAATCATCAACCTACAGACTGGAGAAAAAAAAATCTTAACTAACCTCACATCCAATAAAGAGCTAATATACAAAATATATAAAGAATTCAAGAAACGAAATAAATCAATCAAATATGGGGTATATATCTAAATAGAGATGTCAATACAGAAGAGTCTAAAATGGCTAAGGATCACTTAAAGATAATAATAGTGCCACTTAAAGATCATTATTCTGCCACATCCCATGGGCAATAGATATTCTAATCAACACACTGCATCATAGGACATAAAGATAGATACTGCATGATTACATTCCTCTAGTCACAGGTGCTACATACCTACACCCTTATATGCGCGCGCACACACACACACACACACACACACACACACACACACACACACACATGCCTATCGGATATGCAAATGCATACAAATATCTTTGTCTATTTATTTACTTACTTACTTACTTACTTACATACTTACTTATTTACTTTGTTTTAAATTTGTTGGGTAAGAACTTTCTGCATACACATAAATGAGTATTAGCAAATTCATCCCTATCTTCTCCTCCTTGAATTGTTCCCATTTCTCCTGTATCACTTTTATCCTTAATTACATTTTCATTTTTGTATAGACGGCTGAGTAGTGCCATGCCCCGAGCAATCGCTGAGAAGAGCCGTGCATGCCACCTGCAATCGCCATTATAAATCAGTATTTACATGTTTCCATTGACACCTGCAATGGTGTAATGTTTGCCACATCTTTAACAGGGGAAAAAGCCTCTCATGTTATACAGCACTGCCTAGTAGAATGGAGTGCTTGGGGCAAGCCTACAATTCTTAAAACGGATAATGGGGCAGCATATACTTCTACTAAATTTCAACAATTTTGTCATCAAATGGATGTTAGTCACTTGACTGGCCTTCCTTATAATCCTCAAAGACAAGGCATTGTGGAATGTGACCACCACACACTCAAGTCTTATCTTATAAAACAAAAAGGGGGAGTTGAAGAGACTCTGCCCTCAGTGCCAAGAGTAGTGGTATCTATGTCACTCTTTACACTTAATTTTTTGAATCTCGATGAGCAGGGATGTTCTGCAGCTGAGCGACATAGCTCAGACACTGATAGACCAAAAGAAATGGTCAAACGGAAGGATGTTTTAACTGGTCTGTGGAAAGGCCCAGATCCTATCTTAATCAGATCCTGGGGAGCTGTTTGTGTTTTTCCACAGAGTGAAGACAACCCATTTTGGCTGCCTGAATGACTAGCCCGCAGGATATTCATCAAGGATGGTGCAGAAGATGCTGACCCGAGGACTGTTCCTGATCCTGACAATGCTGAACTTGTCTCAGGTTCCTTGTATAATGGGTGAACAGAGATGGGCTATTCTCTCGACTTTCTCTAAACCAATGTCAGTTCGCCATGATGCTATAGTTTTTCCAAAATTCTTTACTACTAATAAAACAGTGGATTTGCCATATTTACCCTATGATCCCACCCGAGCACCATTAGGAGAAAATCACTCCTTACTAGAACAGGGTTCTTTATGTTTTCAAATTAATGGACCAGGAAATTGTATCAACCTCTCAGCCCGAGATTTAGGGAAGTTTAATGAGCACCAAGGAGGTTGGGTGAGCACAACCCAAGATACTTCCGATGTAGATATGA
This sequence comes from Mus musculus, assembly GCF_000001635.26. NCBI lineage: Eukaryota > Metazoa > Chordata > Mammalia > Rodentia > Muridae > Mus > Mus musculus. The sequence continues at coordinate 15,720,436 of NC_000087.7, read as the reverse complement.
CCTTTACACATCGGACCTTTTGGCATTTGACAATTTGGGTTAATGGTACATTTCTACCACCTAACTTTTAAGACAAAGAACATCCCCACCAAACAAAAATAGCCCCTCATTATATCTTGGAAGATGAAGGGCTGATCCTGGCTTGGTCTGATTGTCGATCCTCCATCACTTGTTGGGCATATCAGAGTAAAAAATTTCCTTTTCTTCCAACATGACAGAAGACCCAGAGAAGGAATTTGTTATGAAAAAGAGATTTTTCATACTGGACTTTAGAATGCATCCCTTTCACATTGGGTGCTTTGTGGAGCCAATGGCAGTTGTACAGAACTAAATCCTTTGAATTTTATCCAGGGAGGAGCAGTTGTAAAGGCTTCTTTTATTGGTATCTCAAGATTTGCTCAGCATTAAGGAATACATGATGCCTCCTAGGACTCTTATGGACATACTAATATCAGTGTAGAGATCACTGGGATCAATAAAACTTTGGTAAACCAGATTATTTATACATCTACCCCAGTCGGTGTTTACCCCCATTTCTTGTTTATATTCTTTCAAGTGATTCATTTGAAGTTTGTTCCAATGATTCTTTTTGGATTTCTCAATGTTGGGATGTAACAAAGAACACCCGTGCCATGGTGGGACGGATCCCACTTTGGATCCCTGTTCCAGTGGAAACACCCTCCACCTTGAAAGTAAATGGGAGAAATGCCCTAAAGATACATGAAGTACACACTAGATTATTTAAAAAATGGAAAAATTAGGTGATAAGAGCAACTGTTGTTTGGGCAGTGGTGGCTTATGCCTTTAATCCCTTCACTTGGGTGGCAGAGGCCAAGAATTTGTGAGTCTGAGACCAGCTTGGTATAAAGAGTGAGTTCCAGGAAAGCCAGGTCTACACAGAGAAACCCTCTCTCAAATAATAATAAAACAAACAAACAAACAAACAAAAAGCACCTGTTCTATGAAGAGGACCGGGCACAAAGCACCCTCATAGTGGCTTACAATTTATGCACAGCCACAGTTTTAGAGAATCACTGCTCTCTTTCAGCCTCTGTAGGCCATAGAGGCATAAATGAGAGAGAGGGCATGAGCACTCTAGCACATAAGGGAGAAAAAGGGGCTAGGCAGCCTAGCACATAAGTGAGGGAGAGAGGGCCTGTACATCCTAGCACACTCTTGTAATCAAGCTCAGTACTAGGTAGGTCGAGGTGGGAGTTTATCAGGGATTGTAGGTAATCTGGATGTTCTCTTCTGATCTATTAGGACAGCATGGACTCTTTTGTTGTGGATATGTACATACAGAAAAAGTGCACACATTTTAATTTTTATGCACATAAATAAATAACAAAAAATATTACAGTTGAAATTAGTAGTGCCATTTTCACTGCTTTCATGTTACATATTTGTTCATGTTTTTCAAGTCTGCAAATGCTTATCAACCTAGAAACTGGAAATCATTTGTCTTAAAGATAGTAGCTTATTTCCACCTCCTGAGAACTCCCTTCCAATCAATGGTGCCTGGTACTCCATGACAGCATACACAGGGTATATTCAGGCAAACAGTGAAATCCCTGGATGAGACCTGTTTTCTCCATCTGGCATCACAAAGGGTCCTCAGGGTACTCCATCTGGGTCTCTCCTGATAACGTTTTGTTTGTTTGTTTGTTTGATTGTTTGTTTCTTTTTGTTTTGTTTTGTTTTTTATTTGTTTTGTTTTTTGTTATGTTTTTAGTTTTTGTTTTTGTTTTGTTTTGTTTCTTTTTTTTCTTTTTTATTTGCTGTTTTTGTTTTTGTTTTTGTTTTTGTTTTTGTTTTTGTTTTTGTTTTTGTTTTTGTTTTTGTTTTTGTTGTTTTTGTTTTTGTTTTTGTTTTTGTTTTTGTTTTTGTTTTTGTTTTTGTTTTGTTTTTGTTTTTGTTTTTGTTTTTGTTTTTGTTTTTGTTTTTGTTTTTCATTGAGCAGCCAAGCAAGGAAGGGTGCTGTTGTGAAGAAGTTCACTTCTGAATGACCTGGAACTGATAACCAGCTTTGATCAGGGTAATTGGACTATTAACGGATGTGTGACTGGTAGGAAATCTCAGTCCCAGGAGGCCACTATGTGAGGAAAAGCCTCCCGATCGGCATTTCCTATGGCTTCTGAGGGTTAAATGAAGGAGGAGGATCATATTCATTGCACAGGATTGAAAAGGCCAGGGGCTTAGGGGATTGTAAACCCTTGGAAGACACAAGCTTGGGGCATAGGGGGAGGATCATGGAGCCGGATGCAGGACTGGGGGTCAGGGGATCAGGGTGCCATTGGTGAGGAGTCTTGGCGATTGTCCTATGTGCTGTAAGAGGCCTTAGGGTCGAAATTGGCACTTGCCCTGTGTGTAGTCCAAAATCTATTAGAAACACACTGAGGATTCCTCTACCCTCACTGTCTTCTCTAGTGTGTATTCCTTTGGTATAGACTGTGTGGATACTGCAGAAAGTGGAGTGGCATAGGAAGAATAAATGAAAAGAATAAGAGCAGACAATGCAGAAGATTCATAAGTCATCTAAGATGGATTCTGACCACAGATCCTCTCCTCTCATTCCCCAAGTATTTCTATTAAAGAACTGCACCACAGAGATCAGCCTTTTCTCTCAGTTTTCCTTCTTTCCGATGGGTTCTTCGTTTGTAGCTCAGTCTGTCTTGGTTTGGGCTGGCCTTGGACTTACAATCTCCAGTTATTTGAAAACCTAGGCTTCCCCAAATCCCTGTTTTCTCCAATATAAGGTCTTTCTATGTGGGTGCTGGTGCTGGTGGGTGTTTATTTTAGAGGGAGGTTTGGGTCTTCTCAAATGAATATGCAGTTACCATATTCATTATCTATCTTGATAGCAGTGTGAGTTCATTTAAAGACTGAGACACACTGATAAACAAAATTGCTAATGTTTTGTTTAAAAAGAATCTGTGGGAAATAGGAACAAGATTCAGATGACTCAGAAGTTAAATGCAAATACATTTTGCTCATCGTCTTTGGGTAGTTAAGAAGTCTCACATATTCAAGGCTGGCCTTTTTCCCCTTATTTAAACTGAGAACTGACATATTGTTAACTCTGGTTCTAAAGGAGTTTTTTAAAGAAGTAAGTTAAAGAAGATTTTAAAACAATGTTGTGAGGGAGAGGGACATGATAAATGGGATACATGGAGGAACTGGAAAAAGGAAGTGCATGTAATTATTTCATTTTTGATATTTTTAACTACTTAAATGATACCTTTGGATTCAGATTACTACGATTTTTTTTCTTTTTTTTTCCATTTTTTTTTAACTAAGAAGACATTATAGTTTTTAAGAAAAGAATGGTTCTTAAGAAAATGATGGTGATTCCAAAGGAAGATTACTTATTACATTTGTACTTTGATGATGAAAAATATGACATAAATATTTCGGAGGAGTCAATTTTTGAAGGTTATTGCATATTCAGGGTTGGGTATTAATTGCGTGTCCTGCAGTTCACTAGACTTTTACCTAGTCACCTGAAATGGAAGAAGTCTTTTCTAAGAGATTTTATATACTTCATTTGAAATTTTATATATATTACTATACGCGAGTTTTAGCAATACATATAACTACTCTTGGCACTGTAGTCACAATATGTTGATAAAAAATAACTTGTTATTATTTTGCTACCAGAAAATACCTGAACATTGTTATAATAATAGCAGGCAGCCCGAACATTTAGAAGTGATCCACAAGCGATCTAGGTTTTTATATGATCACTTCTGCACTTTTTAATCCCTCTCATATTCTTTAAAAAAAAAAATCTTTCTAGAAATTAACTTGACCATTTGTAAAACTTACCAAAGTGAAGAACTGTAAAAGCCCAACTGATCATTGAACCTACAGAACCTTAGTTTACTGACCATAAGACAGTCCATGTTCAAATACTTTAAAAACAAAAATTCTGCTGTTTAAAAGACAGGAGTCAGTCAAGTAAAGTCAAACCCTGTCGGCTCCTCAGTCCTTTCCACGAGTCCCTGGTGCCTGAGAATGTGGGATAGCAAATCCTGATCCATGTGACATGTCTGTCTCCTCATTACAAATACAAGTTAGTGGAGACCATGTGCCCCTTATGCTACTGGGGACAAATGCCTACATCATCTCTTAGAAGTGGGCTGGAGTGTGGACGCTCTGGACCCCCTCCCTCCCTTTCCTCTCTTCCTCCCCCTCTCGCCCTGAGCATCTCTCATTTTTTGTGATATGTAAAAATAGGTGGTTCTTCCAGGCCCTTAAGATCTTTAATTTGCATTTTTGTATTTCACAAAGTTGAAGTGTCCTATTTTACATCTCTTTCCACTTTCTATCACCTGGCATTTGTTTGCTGTTTTCCATTTCCTGGCTCCATGGTACCATTGTTTGCCAGGGAGCCCCACATGTGGCCCGCTGAGCTGTCAATGCAGATTTCCTAGACACCAGTGCCAGCTTAGAGCTCGCCCTTCTTTCTCCTGGCTTCTCTCGTTTACACATGGACTCGGCCTCACCAGCTCCTGAGGATTGGGAGAAAATAGCTCAGTACAGAATCAGTTTGGTCCTCGTGCAGATGTAGTGACATGTTGACAGCTAGACTCGGGAAATTGAGCTGTCACCAGGTTAATTCTCAGCTTCATGAAGAAAGACTTAGCCCAGCACTTCAAAGCCTGAAAAAAATTAAACCTGCCTCTTAATCTAGTGTTCCAAATTTCAGAAGAAAAGTGGGAAACCCTGGGCTCACGTGGGTTATCTCAGCGCCCCACCATCACTTGCAAGAAAGATGCGCTGCTCTTCTCCTGGCTTCCCGGGTGCAGGCTATGATGTGTCCTTTGTCTTAAATTCATCCTCTTCTCAGAGGCGGGGAAAACAGTAAACAAAACATCTCATGGACCTGTGCTGACTCGGATGCTGTCATTCTGTCATAGCCGAAGAGTCCGAAAAGGTTTCCCACCTAGGCATAACTCAAGGGGAAAAATCTTTTTTTTAATGTTTAAATAAAGAAATCTACCTCAGTTGACAGGATTCCACCTGTCCTAGGGTTTCTTCAGCTCTTCAGTCTTACCTGCTAGGTGTCACTGGGCAGTGCTCTGCTTGTCTGACCAAGCAGGCTGGCGAGGCACAGCCGAGCAGAAGTGTCTCAGTGTCCTGTAATGACCTCTTCTAGCATGTTGCAGTTTTATATTTGTTAAGTTGATAAGTGATATGAATGTATAGGCAATTGTGTATGTTTTCAAAAAGGACAATGAAAATTTAAAATGTAGCTTCCACACTTGTGCATAATTCCAAACTATCTTATTTTATCAGTGTTAAATAGCTTTTGTACAGCTTCAGCCCATTTTCCAGACGTGTGCTGTTTTATACGGGAAGTAACTCATGATCTCACATCTCACGGAGCTGTGTTTACACATCGCAAATTTTTAACTTAATGTGTTTTTCAGAATTAACTTTTTTGGAGGGAGGAAATTCCCCACTTGCTAAATGATACTAAACTGTTGTCTGGACTCTTAAGAATCAGGTCTTTGGATTTTATAAACTAGTCTGTAGCTTTTTAGGTTCTTCGTTGGTTGGATGTACATAGAGAATATAAAACAACTCTCAGATTCTTTTAAGCGTCTGAAGTTTTCCTTGGATGCACACTCGGTCGGGTATTATGTTCACGCAGACTTTCAGCATTAAATTGAAAAGGTCCACCGCTTCTCTTAGTTAATGTGAACCGTTTGTTTTTATTGTGTTTGGTGGAGAAGAATAATACACTTCTTGCCTAAATCCAGAAGCCCCCTTTGAATGTTAATTTTTTAAAATGTTAGAATTTGGTGAACATCTGGAACATGTATATGCATTATTTTTAAATTTCAGTGTTTTAAAAAGCAGACCATTCTGGGGTGTGTTTTTATTGATCTTTCATTAAGAGAAATTGATAGGACTGGTTTTGGTTTTGGTTTTTGTTTTTTTTTTTTTGTTTTGTTTTGTTTTTTTTTTTTTTTTTTTGGTTTTCTGAGACAGGGTTTCTCTGTGTAGCCCTGGCTGTCCTGGAACTCACTTTGTAGACCAGGCTGGCCTTGAACTCAGAAGTCCGCCTGCCTCTGCCTCCCTAGTGCTGGGATTAAAGGCGTGCACCACCACACCTAGTGATAGGACTGTTTTTTTAAATGAGCGGTGTGGATACAACTATGAGTAAGTGGAAACTTTTTCCTAAAACAACATTCATGTATTTATTCGATCCATTTTTCTGTGACATTTGGTGCAATAAACTTTTTGAATTTAAAAAAAAAAGAAAGAAATTAAAGATGATCTCAGAGGATGGAAAGATCGTCCATTATCATGGATTGGCAGTATCAACATTGTAAAAATGACCATCTTGCCAAAAAAAAATCTACAGATTCAATAAAATCCCCATTAAAATTCCAACTCAATTCTTCAATGAATTAGAAAGGGCAATCTGCAAATACGTTGGGAATAAATAAAACTTAGGATAGAAAAAGTCTTCTCATGGATAAAAGAAACTCTGGTGCAATCACCATGCCTGACCAAAGCTGTACTACAGAGCAATTGTGAAAAAAACTGCATGGTACTGATAGAGTGACAGACAAGTAGACCAATGAAATAGAATTGAAGACCCAGAAGTGAAACAACACACCTATTGTCAATTGATCATCTACAAGGGAGCTAAAAGCATCCATTGGGAAAAAAAAAGACTGTATTTTCAACAAATGGTGCTGTTACAATTGGTGGTTATCATGTAGAAGAATGTGAATCAATCTATTCCTATCTCCTTGTACTAAGGTCAAATGTAAGTGGATCAAGGAGCTCCACATAAAATCAGAGACACTGAAACTTGTAGAGGAGAAAGTACGGAAACGCCTCAAAGATATGGAAACAGGAAAAAAATTCCTGAATAGAAGACAAATGGCTTGTGTTGTAAGATTTAGAATTTACAAATGGGACCTCATAAAGCTGCACATCTTTTGTAATGCAAAAGACACCTTCAATAAGACAAAAAGGCCACCAACAGATTGTGAAAGGATCTTTCACTATCCTAAATCAGATAGGGGACTAATATCAAATATATATAAAGAACTCAAGAAGGTGTACTCCAGAAAATCAAATAACCCCATTAAAAAATGGGGCTCAGAGCTAAAGAAAGAATTCTCACCTGAGGAATACCAAAAGGCTAAGAAGCACCTGAAACAATGTTCACCATCCTTAATCAGCAGTGAAATGTAAATCAAAACAACCCTGAGATTCCATCTCACACCAGTCAGAATGGTTAAGATCAAATATTCAGATCACAGCAGATGCTGGCAAGGATGTGGAGAAAGCAGAAAACTCCTCCATTGTTGGTGGAATTGCAAGTTTTAAATCAACTCTGGAAATCAGTCTGGCGGTTCTTCAGAAAATTGGACATTGTACTACCATAGGATCTCACAATACCTCTCCTGGGCATATATGCAGAAGCTGTTCCAACTAGTAAGACACATGCTCCACTATGTTCATAGCACCCTTATTTATAATAGCCAGAAGGTGGAAAGAATCCAGATGCCTGTCAACAGAAAATGGTTACAAAATTGTGGTACATTTACAAAATGGAGTACTACTACTAATAGTACAGCTATTAAAAAGAATGAGTTTATGAAATTTTTAGGCAAATGGTTGGACCTGGAGTGCATCATCCTGAGTGAGGTAACTCAATCACAAAAGAATGCTAATGGTATGTACTCACTAATAAGTGGATATTAGCCCTGAAACCTAGAATACCTCCAAGATATTACGATACAATTTGCCAAACACCTGAAACTCAAGAAGAACTAAGACCAAAGTGTGGAAACTTTGCCCCTTCTTAGAATTGGAAACAAAACACCCATGAAAGGAGTTACAGAGACAAAGTTTGGAGCTTAGACAAAAGGATGGACCATCTAGAGATTGCCACATGCAGGGATCCATCCACTAATCAGTCTCCAAACACTGACACAACTCCATACACTTGCAAGGTTTTGCTGAATGGACCCTGATATTGCTGTCTCTTGTGAGATTATGCCAGGGCCTAGCAAACAAAGAAGTGGATGCTCACGGTAAGCAATTGGATGGATCACAGGGCCCCAAATGGAGGATCTAGAGAAAATATCCAAGCAGCTAAAGAAATCTGCAATGCTATTGGTGGAACAACATTATGAACTAACCAGTACCCCAAATCTCTTGACTGTAGCTGCATATGTATCAAAAGATTGCCTCGTAGGCCATCACTGGAAAGAGAGCCCGATTGGGCATGCACACTAATTATGCCCCAATACAGGGGAATGCCAGGGTCAAAAAGTGGTAGTGAGTGGGTAGGGGAGTGGGGGAGGGGGAATGTATGGGGGACTTTTGGGATAGTGTTGGAAAAGTAAATTAGGAAAATACCTAATAAAGTACATTAAAAAGAGATTGAGACTGAAGAAGAAAAAAGACAAAGAAAAAAGAGAATGGCTGAGGAAAGAGAAAATAGACGAGATAGAAGCCTTGAAAAAAATGTAACTAGGTTTGTGGCTCTATTCACAGGTGATAAAGAAGTTTATAGAAAAGGTAGACAAAGTAGGCAGAAAGACTACCTGGGTAACACAGGGCTGAGAAGACCTCATAACTCCAGAGGAACTCCACGACCTCTAGAAAAGGACCGATGTGCATACCATAAAGAAAAGGAACACTGTGCAATAGACTGCCCCCAAAAGGAAACAAATACAAGACAGCTCAAGGTTTCTCCCCTAAAAGATGATGACTAGGAGAGTCAGGGCTCAGACCCGTCCCCAAGCCTGGGGCAATCCTAACTGTGGAGGAGACCCCCACAGAATTCATTATTGATACTAGAGCAGAGCTTTCAGTCCTGAAAGAGCTACAGGAGAAATTGAAGAACAAGACAACAACAACAAAAAAAACCAAACCAAAACAAAACAAACAAACAAAAAAAAGAACAAAACGAAACAAAACAAAAAATGTAGTAATTGTGGCTACTGATCAGAATCTATACTCTTTGACCACTGATAAGAAAGTTAATTTAAGAAGAAGCCAAGTAACTCATTCCTTCCTCAACATTCTTGAATGCCAACCCCATTGTTGCGTAGAGACTTACTATCACATTAAAAGCCCAAATAAGCTTCTCTTTGGAAGGAACTTCATTCTCTTGATAAGCCCCTCTCTCTATAATTTTAGTTTCAAAATTAGAAGAAGTATATAGATTATATGAGCCTCAAGTCACATCGAGAAAGGGTCTAGAATGGACCTGGTTAGAGAGATTATCTTAACGCCTGGGCAGAGATGGAAGGTATGGGAGAGGCAAACATTGTGCCCCCATCATTGTGAAGCTGAAAACTGGTGTTACTTCTATTGGGGTACAACAATACCCCGTGAGCAGAGAGGCACAAGAGGGCATCAGACCTCACGTTCAAAGGCTCATAAAAATAAGTGTTTTGGTCCCTTGTCAATCTCCCTGGAATACTCCATTACTACCAGTTAAAAAGCCAGGCACTAATGTTTATCTGCCAGTTCAAGCTTAATAAAAGTAAATGAAAGAGTATGAAATATTCATCCTACTGTCCCTAACTCCTACAATCTACTTAGTTCTCTCCACGCTGACAGACTTTGTTATATAGTCCTGCACCTGAAGGACACATTCTTCTGCCTAAAACTACATCCCATGAGTCAGGTAATCTTTGCTTTAAAGTGGAGAGACCCAATTTAGGGATAGGCTGGACAAACTAACTTTGAAACCTTTACCTCAAAAATTCAAAAATTTTGCTACACAAAGAAGCTCTGGATTTAAACTTCAACAATGAAAAAATAAATAAACAAAAAGTAAAATTTAAATATAAAAAATATAGAAGACATGTTTCCTTAGGCATCTGCATCCTTACTTTTTAAAACTTTAATTTCTTTATAGATTTCCAGTACAAAATCTTCTGGGAAAATTTGAAGGTACATTTTTGGATATATAATTTTTTAAAACTATATAGTATTAGCATAATTTCTATATTAGGAAATATTAGTTAATATACTTTATGACATCATAGTGAAGTATTTTTTTCTTGTTTTTCTTACTTTCAAGTTAGTATTGCAAACTTGAAAAATGGAAAAACTCTTAGTAGTAGTGGAAGCTATAATACTACCTCCTTTTTGCTACTGTGATGACAGATGACTGATAAATCCTCTCTCACCCTTTGTAGGAATGTGTAAACAGGGCAAATCAGCAATGGGCTTGGCTAAGATTGTTTTCCTGCTTTCCAAACCCTGTTACTCAATATGCTTTGTGGTGGCCAGGAAGCTGTGTTCCTGAGGAAGTAAAGTTCTTGCAGAAGCATGGTAGGGAGAAGTCTCTGTGGAGGTAGTTAGTGAAATATTGAAAGATGGTTAATCCTGGTTCAGATGGGGGTCCCAGTGGGATGATAGTGGAGGGGTGGAGGTGTTACTAAAGAAGAAAGGAGAGCAGGTGACCCTCATTGGACTCCTGCTGTTAATGCTTCTGGGTTCACAATCCACTTTACCCAAGAAAAACAGAGAACTTTTTCGCTATGGGCAGGAGATTGAACAGATGATCACCTAGCAGAAACCAGGAAGGCTAGGGAATTGGAGACCCTAAAAGTATTCTTGGGGCCTGGGGTTATGAGTTTTGGGTAAACTGGGGGTCAGTTAGTGGTGAAAACAGACTAGATCCTTTTCTGTAATGCTGCTGCCCGCCAGGAATTCATTAAAAACAAACTGAAGACCAGTCTTCACTTTTATTTACCTGGATTTGAAAGACCAGATTTCCAAAATTTGCATATATTGGCGCCAAAGTGCTTCCAAATCCAGAGGCTCCTCTCAACCTCAGAAGAGCTGGTACTTCAGACATGATTCAGGGAAGGCTGTGTTTATGTATGTGTTGTTTTGGTATAGGAAGGTAAGCTCTAACTCTATATTTCAGTATTGTCTCAAAGCACATTTGCAGTTTGGACTGGCCTTGAAAATGATGTACTCAGTCTTACAAATTTACTGGTGCCTAAGGAAACATGTCTTCTATATTTTTTATATTTAAATTTTACTTTTTATTTATTTATATTTTCATTGTTGAAGATTAAATCCAGAGCTTCTTTGTGTAGCATTAAAATATAAGTCCAGTCAGGCAAAAAGTATTTCATTAATATTTGCAAAAAAAAATAATTGTTTATATATCTTGTTGTATTACCAACCAAGAACAGAATCACCAGTAAATAATGATTATTAGAATGCAAATTCTGAAGAAGTAATTGGAGATACACTGTAATATGTTCAAACTTATTTTTTCCTTCTTAGTGTAAGTATTTCAATGAAAGTATAATTGATTGTATAGCAAGTAATCTATATTACTATTTTGCATATGATGTATATTCCAAATAATAACTCTGTATGATTAATCTTTAATTTTAATGGTTTTCTTGGAGGGTATAGTGGTGTGGGTCAAACTCTCATTGTCATGCCTGTATGTCAAAAGCTGAGCCATCAAACTCTAACATCTGCATCCTTACTTTTTAAAACTTTAATTTCTTTATAGATTTCCAGTACAAAAACTTCTGGGAAATTTTGAAGGTACATTTTTGGATATATAATTTTTTAAAACTATATAGTATTAGCATAATTTCTATATTAGGAAATATTAGTTAATATACTTTATGACATCCTAGTGAATTATTGTTTTTATATGTAGTGTTTTGTAACTATTTTTATTTTATTGGTTTCTTTCTTTCTTTCTTTCTTTCTTTCTTTCTTTCTTTCTTTCTTTCTTTCTTTCTTTCTTTTTTTACTAGATATTATCTTTCTTTACATTTCAAATATTAGTCCTTTCTTTGTTTCACTCCAGATAATCCCTATTCCATTTACCCTCTCTGTGTTTCTATGAGGGTCTTCCTCCATCCACCCATTTTACACTCCCCACCCTGGTACATGCCTACTGATGTCTGACAAGGTCATACTCTGCTATATATTCAGCTGGAACCATGGGTTGGTGCTTAGTCCTTGGGTGCTTTGGACAGTCTGGTTGTTTCATATTGTTGTTCTTCCTATAAAGTTGCAAACCCATTCAGCTACTTCAGTTCTTCCTGTAACTGGTCTACTGGGGACCCCATGATCATTCTGATAGTTGTCTGTGAGCATCAGCCTCTTTTCTTGCCAAGAAATGGCTGAGCTTCTCAGGAGATAGCCATATTTGTCTCCTGTCAGCAAGCACATGTTGGTATCCACAACAGTGACTGGATTTAGTGTCTATATATGGGATGGATCCACAGGTTGGGCAGACAATAGATAGTTATTCCTTCAGTCTCTGCTCTGCACTTTGTCTCCATATTTTTTCCAAGGAGTATTTTGTTCCCCATTCTAAGAGGGATTGAAACACCCACACTCTCATCTTCCTTCTGCTTGAGCTTCATGTATTCTGTGAATCTTATTTTGGATATTCTGAATTTTTAGAATAATATCCCTTTATCAGTGAGCGTGTACCATGTTTGTAATTTTGGGATTGGGTTACCTCACACAGGATGATATAAATTTATATCCATCCATTTCCCTGTGTATTTAATGAAGTCGTTGTCTTTGTATCATTAGCATATGTTTTTATCTCTATTGCTCTATTTAACAGCTTGAGGTCGAGGATGATTCCCCCTGAAGTTTTTTATTGTTGAGAATAGTTTTTCCGTACCCTGGATTTTTTTTTTCTTTATTCCAGATGATTTTGTAAATTGTTCTTTCTACCTTTATGAAGAATTGAGTTTGAATTTTGATTGTGATTTCACTGAATCTATAGATTGCTTTTGGCAAGATGACCATTTTTACTCAATTAATTGTGCCTATCTATGAGCGTGGGAGGTCTTTCCATCTTCTGAGATTTTCAATTTCTTTCTTCAAAGACTTGAAATTCTTGTCACACAGATTTTTCACTTGCTTTGTGCCAGTAACAGAAAGGTATTTTCTACTTTAAGTAAATGTTAATGAGATTTTAAAATTGATTTACATTTGTTGTGGAAATACAGAAGTTTTGCACAAAGTTTTAGAAATATACTTTATGGTTTATTATGTTTAACATTATGGAAAACATCAGTTACATATGCAGGCAATTTTACATTTTAATTGAATTATGTTTTACACTAAGTCTTAACTGAGTCAATATAGGAAAAAAAATAGACATTCTATTCGGTAGAACAGAATAAAACCCTACTTTGAAATACAATTAATTTTCTAAAAAAGATTATCTATCTATCTATCTATCTATCTATCTATCTATCTATCTATATGTCTGTAAACTATAATTTTGAAACTCTAAAACATAAAATAAAACTTCTCTGATAATCTCTTAGGAAAAAAAATCTGTAATTACTTCCCATTTGATGATTTTTTACTGCTCTTTTTCTTTTTATAGTATGAAAAAAAATTAATTTGTTTTGAGCGTTCTTTTCATATTTGGATAAATTTGACTGCTTTCATTATTTTGCTTTACAGGACATGATCAACAACAAATTATATGAGCAGTATAAAAATATTTTTCAGAAATTGTATGTGGGTGTACAGAAATTCAATAAAGAACAAGAAAAATCAGTGGTTGATATCATAAATAACTTTATAATTAACCTCGTATACCTATGTATCAAGTAGGAATGGAGAAACTAGCCTTGTTGTCCGACACATGAAACTAAATTAAGTCTCATTATCTAACTATCCTTGGTTCTGTTTTAGTCCTATTGAATTTTAAATCAGAGAGGTATGGTCACATACTATACCAATGAAAAGCACTAATAATTTTAATGGAGACCAGATCATAAATTTCCAAGAGACAGACATTTGCTGAGAGATGAAGAAAGGATTACCAGTTTTTACAATATGTCAGCCTCAGGTCTAGTTGAAAGATAAAGATTACTTACTGTTGTCATCTGGACTCTGTCGTTAATTTTAGAAAACCAACTCAAACTAGCAAATCAGTTTTTACAATCCTAAACTTAGTCCCTATTTAGTAAAAAAAATAAAATAAAATAAAAAGTGTATGGAAACAACTTTCCTAACAACCATGGCAGAAAACTCCTGTGGAAGAATATCACCAAACTATTTTAGATCATCTCCCCATTAATGTAACAATTATTGTAGTCATCACATGGTTTCCAAGTAAGATCTGAGGCAATTACCATATTAACCATTTTTTTAATTGGTTGGTTAATTGTTTGGGGGGTATTCAATTTGAAATGAACAGGAGATCATTTCCTGCCTGCAAACAACATGGTGGGAGCTGCCATTATGAGTCAGTTCTGGAAAGAGATAGGGACTACAGATAAAAAAATAAATAAATACTCCAAATGAAGGCAATTTTTAAAACTTTCATAGCATGGCAAAAAACAGTGTAGTCAATTACAGACCAAAAGCTACAACCTCTTTGTAGTGTGGGCATTGGGCTTAGCAGCCTAGTCTCAGTATACTAACTTACTTGGAAATTATCATAAAAAAATACACTGAATATTTTGTCTTTAGATCTCTAAAAACCTCAGAAATACTTATCAAAATAACAGACTACAATAAATTTAACAGAATAAGTTTCATTTCTTTCAACAAAAATTTAGGCTTTTTATAATATTAAATATTTGTTATAAGTAATTCTAGCTCATTTGGTCATAAATATATATGTTTTGAGGAAAATAATTCTAAAAACTTAAAATTTATATTTTGTAGTATTATGTATAACTTTGGCAAATTAAATAAGACATGCTTATTCATGTTAAACTCATAAATCTACTCCTATTTACTGAATCTTTTAAAAATCAGAAACGTCCCTAGGCAAGATCTTAAACCACTGTTCTCCTGTGTGCCATGACATTTTTTAGCAGATATTTAAATGTATTAACTGATCTACTAATGAGTAGAAATCTGAAAGACCAGAATCTCTGTTACCTTTCACCTAATGACTCTATTCAATGTAATCTATGACTACAATTAGAAAAATACCCAAATCCTAAAGTCAAATCCTCACCTCTTTTATCAGTCATAGAAAATCATTTAATAGCTATGGTACTGTAATCTGTAATCCCAGCACTTGTCAGTTGAATGCAGAAGGATCATGGCCTTTGAATGTCCATAGCTACATAGTGAGTTTGAGGTCAGCATGAGTAATGTAGGACTGTCTCAAATAAACCTGTCCCCTACAAATCAAACAAAAATATAATGTTAGCATAAAGATATAAAAATAGTAAATATTTCTGTTAGTTCAGTAGGAAAATGTTGAGCAGAAATATGAAAATAAATGTACATTTGAATTTTTTTACAATATTTTTGAAGGGAAAACTATTGAAATCTGGATATCCATAGGGTTCCCTATTTAGAAAATTATCCTGACAGCATATAGCCCAGAACTGGTAAGGAGCAAGGCTTGGAGAATCACAGGAGTTGCCTTGCCCAGACTTTAGAGATGGCAGCAAATAACTGTAAGTATCACTTGTTATTTTAGACTGAGGAAGTGCAATTGATGATGACATGTTCCAATATAATAATAGAAAAACAAACAAACAAACAAATAAAAAACTATTATTTCTGCTTTAGATCTTGGCAGGGCCATTCTAGCCCCATCGTTTGACAAAAGCACAACACAACTCAGAAAATTGTTTTGATGACATCAACAATTGTCAGACTTAAAATCTATCAATGTGCTTCAAACTTCTCTCATCTTCTGGGGTTATACATGGTGGTATTTATGAGACCTCTAAATGATTCCTAGGATTAGGAGCATAGTGTGCAGAGTTGGGAGTGGATATATAGACTGGAGAGATAAAATGGGAAACATGGTGATCCTTGGATTGCCTGTGCCACATACCTTTGCAGTTGTGGTAATAGATTCAGTGCAGATTGCCAATACCGTCTATGAGCATGACCCTAGGACACAGTACAGTGCTTTCTTTTCTTTTTCAGGGCTTTTGCCTGTGACAGGGAATGTAGCTTGGATACTACTGGGTGGTGTGTGGAAGATAAAAATCATTGGATCAGTTCAAAGCTATGGGAGCTGCCAGTTAATAGGCTAAACTTCAGACCACATCCTTCCAATGGATAACTAGGGTCCAGTCTAGATGAATTACTGGATCCCTAGGATACATGAATAGCATGCAGTATTCTAGAGTAGTATCCAGCTTAATGATACTTCTGTTGCTCTTGTGTCTTTCCCTCTTCTGTATCCCCCAAGTTCATTCCACTTTCTTGGCATGACTCACAAATGAGCCTTTGTGTATTAACCTGTGGTTTATGAGAGGAGTTGTCTGAATAGAGATGAAATATTGAGTCATGGCAAACACAACTTTGGAAATGGAAACCATCCAGGGGCAAATGTTGTAAAATTAACATAGTCTGTGACAGAAAAATGCTTTTGCTTTCAGAAGGAGAGTGAATGGAGTTTTTCACTAAGCTGGAAGGGGGATAATAAAGGCCTTTTTTTACTGGAGAATTTAATAAGAATTAACCAAAACACAGGTGCAATTGTTCTTACAAGAGGGAACTGGATAGATGGGTAGAGTTTGGCTAGTATAAGATTCTTAATTTAGTGATTTTTGAGGTCCTTTTTCGAAATCATGATCAATAAATTCTGCCCTCTGTGACATTTCTACTATGTTTGTTTGAACGATGAATAAACTAGGATACATGGATATAGCTTTATAGTATAGGTCTTGAACTTTCATGATGTGACAATTAAATCTGTATGATCAGGACATATTTTAGAGCTCTGCATTAGGCACACATAATCTATAGCTCCTGAGGACATACACGCAAATGAACAAACATGCCTTTATACTGTTTCTTGTTTTCAGAATGGAATACAATTTATGAATAATGTAAAAGCAATAGGTTCAGTTTCTATGTTCTTAGAGACAGAACCTTAAAGACCCTAAAAACTCTAAAAAATAAAAAAAATAAAAAAGAAGAGAAAAGAAAAGAAAATAAACTTGAAGTTTTAAATAAACAACAAAAACCCTAAAAAAAGAATAAATAAATAAAATTTTTGAAAAAAATATAACTAAAAGAACCTGAAACCCTAAAGAAAAAAACAAACAAACAAAAAAAATCAAAAAAAAAATTCAAGATATCTACAAAGACCCAGAAAAACATAAAATCATTACAACAAACAAACAAACAAACAAGCAAAGAACAACAACAATCACACTAAGGCAAAAAATAATAATAATAAATAAACTCGCCAAATACACTGAGAAGAACCCTAAATTCATTTAAAAACCGTAAAAAAAAATTTAAAAAAATGAAAAAATAAAAACAAACCTAATACAATAAAGCAAAACCTAAAACCCTAAAACACCCTAAAATTATTAAATAAACACTAAATGACCCAAAAAAGCTATTTTTTAATTCTTAATAAACATTATTTAAAACCCTAAAATTCTATAAATAAGAAAACACAAGAACACTAAAAAGACCCTAAAAAATTATAAAACCCTAAAAAAAAATCCAAAAATTCTACAAGTCTAGATCACTAATGAGACAATAAAAAAAAAAGAAAGTTAAAAGATACAAAACCACCACCCCAATAACTACAAACTCTACTGCCTTAAAAAATCGCCAAAAACACTGGAAAAGAAAATGATTTTACAAACTTAAAAAAAAAAAACAAAAAAAACAAAACAAAAAAAAAACTTAAAACAATTTTTAAAAATTCCTTAATTAAACTTAAAAAAAAAACTAAAAAATAAAGAAAAACCCTAAAATTCTAAAACAATCTCAACATCAGTAAAAAGACCCAAAAGAACTCTAAAACCCTAAAAAAGTTCCTTTAAAAAGTTCTAAAAACACATCAAAACTCACACATCAAAACTTTGAAACTCCAAAAAAAAACTTGAAAACCCGCTTAAAAATACAAAACAAACAAAAACGAACAAACAAACAAGCAACAACAACAAAAAACCTACAATACCCTGAAACCCTAACTAAAATCCTGAGACATTCAAAAGAATCCTAACCCACCCCCCCCCAAAAAAAATACCTACAAAACCCTGAAACATTAACTAAAATCCGGAGATATAAAAATAATCCTAAACCCTTAAAACACACACACACACACACACACACACACACACACACACACACACACACACACACACAAGGACAAAAAAAACTCTTTAAAAAATCCTAAAACCCTATAAAACACTAAAAGTATAAAAAAAACCAAAACCAAAACAAAACAAAACAACAAGAACAACAAAAACAAAAAAAAACTACAATTATCCTAAAATAATTTATAAACCCTAAAAAGCCCCAAAACCCTTAAATACCTTAAATTTCTAGGAGAAATCAAGAACCTAAATAAATAAATATATAAATACATAAATACTTAAATACATAAATATAAATACATAAATACATAAATACATAAATAATACATAAATACTTAAATACGTAAATACTTTAAATACATAAATACATAAATACATAAATACATAAATACATAAATACATAAATACATAAATACATAAATACATAAATACATAAATACATAAATACATAAATACATAAATACATAAATACATAAATACATAAATACATAAATACATAAAAAATACAAAATACAAAATACATAAATACATACATACACAAATACATACATACATAAATACATACATACATACATAAATACAAAAAAAAAACCTTAAAACTCTAAAATACTAAAAAGCCCGAAAAGAAGTCTAAAACATTAGAAAAAATAAATCAGAAAAAAATACTCTAGAATCTTTAAACAAATACTGAAATAGTCCAAAAATCCAAAAAAAAAAAAAAAAGAAAAGAAAAAATAAAAGAATAATAAAATTCTGAAAACACACCTATCAGTTAGGCAGGCATTCAACGTACAGAGTTTAGCCTGCTTCTGAGTGCTGGTATTAAAGGGGAATAAATCTATACTTGACTCCTTTTTTGTTTGTATAATTGTTTTCTAAAAGTTTTTTTTTTTTTCTCTGTCGGTGAGTGTATATGTGTGATATGTCTGTGTGTGTGTGTGTGCGTGTTCTCCAAAGAGGTCATCAGATCGTCTAGAACTAGAATTGCAGGTGGTTGTGAACAACTATGTGGATGTTAGAAATTGAACCCTGGTCCTGTGCAAAAGCAATCAGTGGGCCTAAGCAGTGAGCTATCTCCTCAGTCCTTTCTGCTTGCTCTAATCTCCACTTCACTATTCATCTTGCCCAAATATGTCTTTAATTTCTACTTCTTCTGTCTGTTTTTATGTGATGAATTCTCATTTGCTTTTCTCTTCTTTCTCCAATTACTTCACCAAGATTCTGCATTTCCTTTTGTTTTGGAAGATTCTCATGGAATTCTAAATCCAGACTTTAGGGCAGTTATTTAAAATCTTACTGGTGGTTCTGACAATGGTTTCCTCTTTTTTTTTTTTTTTTTTTTTTAATTAGGTATTTTTTCATTTACATTTCCAATACTATCCCAAAAGTCCCCCCATACCCACCTCAACACCACCACCACCACCACCACCATATCTTGTCCCTGGCATACCCCTGAACTGAGGCATATAAAGTTTGCAAGACTGATGGGGCTCTCTTTCCAATGATGGCCAACTAGTCCATCTTCTGATACAAATGCAAACAGAAACATGTGCTCTGATAAGTTGCTAGAAAAATGAGCTCTCCGGGGTTTCTTTAGTTCATATTGTTGTTCCACTTATGGGATTGCAGACCCCTTAAGCTCCTTGGGTACCTTCTCTACCTCCTCCATTCCGGGCCCTGTGATTCATCCAATAGCTGACTGTGAGCATCCACTGCTGTGTTTGCTAGGCCATGGCATAGCCTCACAAGAGACAGCTAAATCTGGGTCCTTCCAGCAAAATCTTGCCAGTGTATGCAATGGTGTCAGCGTTTGGAGGCTGATTATGGGATGGACCCCTAGGAATGGCAGTCTCTAGATGGTCCGTCCTTTTGTCTCATCTCCAAAGGTTGTCTCTTTAACTCTTTCCATGGGTGTTTTGTTCCCAATTCTAAGAAGGGGCACAGTGTCAGCATTTTGTTCTTCATTCTCCTTAAGTTTCATATGTTTTGAAGATTGTATTTAGTATCTTGGGTATTCTAAGTGTCTGGGCTAATACCCACTTATGTCACCACTAGGGTACTGGTTATTCTCCTCTGCTTCTCATTTGGTCACAGTGATTTTCATTTTGATCTCATTTGTCTAAGATGCCAGCATGCCCTGCTTATAGTCTGTGGTATAACAGATGTTTAACTTTCATAACTATTGGGTAGTGTTTTGATTTTTCTGTGTTTGCCTGAAGGAATAAAGGGGATTATTCCTCCAGCCCATAGTGACAGGCATGCTTTAGAGAAGTCATGACTAGTGGTCCTCAATCTTCAAAATGTTGTGAATCTTTAATATATAGCTCCACAACAATAATGTTATTTCATTGCAACTTCATAAATATAATTTTGCTATAGTCATGAAGTGTAAAGTATATATCTTATAAACAAGATATATGATATGTGACACTTGTGAAAGGGTTGTTTGAATACTCAGAGAAGTCTCATTCCATGGTTTGAAAACCACTAATTTGGACATAATGGGGCTACAGCTGCCAATGTACACTGTTTATCCTGTGTTGCTGGTCAGAAGTCTCCATACTTTGAAGGCAATGGGTTTTCCCGGGAAAGGCTTCTTCTGAGTCCCCAAACTTCTGTCAACTCCTGTTCACCTTGGTGATGATCACTGATGTGTCAAATGACCATACTTAGTAAATTATAGTAATACAGTTTTCTTTACCACCCTAGAAAGTGGAGATTCTAAAAATATGTCTACTAGCTAAAAGCAGTGATGGTGCTCTTCCTAGGGATCCCTTACATAGTGTCCATTTATATCCTCCTTGGATGTTCCTCTCTGATCTATATACACCATCTATGCTGCTTCCTCTCATGAACAGCACACATGATAACACTCAACCCATCTGATCTTCAGTCAGCAGAAATATACTAATTATATTTCCCATATGGCCCAGTTGCTCATGATTCTGAGGTATAATCAAACATGTTGTATTGCCAAACAAAATGACACTAATTGTCTTTTATATAATGAACCATATTTTGTATGACTCTTTTCAGGAGTCTGTATATTCAATGATGAACACACCATCAGCAAATGAATGAATTCTTGTGAGATGATGTCATCACAGAGGGATCCAATGGGCTAGAAAGAGAAAAGAGGGAGCCAAACTCCCTTTCATAATTAAACCTTTTCTATAACAGCATTATTAAATTATTTTTATATGTAGGTCATATCCCTCCTGACCCATTCAATTTCTTCCAAATATATTCACACCTGGGGTTAATCTTCAGAAAATTATTTTGGGGAAACACATGTGATTATTTCAACATCTATAGTAGTGTGGGGGCATTATTCACCCTACTTCATATACACTGAAGATCTTTAGATACCTCCTTCCCTGTGATAGCCTAGCAGCTCACTGAGTTACATGTGCATTTGACGATAAATGATACACAAACATTGAAGCAGCTTACCATATCCTGTCACCCATATCAATCTCAAAATAGCAAGAACCACAAGTGAGTAGAAAAATAGAAATATATTTTATAGTGTCTTTAAGCTAAAATCCCCAAATTAATCAAAATATCATTTGGATTCTGTTACTTTATAACAGTGTTTTTTAAATGTACAAGTCACTGGCCTTTTCTGTGACCCTTTGCACAGGTTTATAGTGTCCTTTTACCATCTTCATCCTCCCCATTATCCTCCATTGCTCTCTGATCTCCCCCATGCTGCTGCCCTTACTCTTCCAAAACACCTCCTATTTTTCAATGTCCCTTATTAAATTTATATTTTCTCAATTGTCATTGTGAGATTTACTTGTCTAACCTAATATATAGTATTTTACGGTTCCATCCATTTTTTTGGAAACAAAGCCCTGCACTAATACACATAGATGAGAAAAATATTAATCTCTCTTTCTCTCTCTTTCTCTCTTTCTCTCTTTCTCTCTCTCTCTCTCTCTCTCTCTCTCTCTCTCTCTCTCTCTCTCTCTCTCTCTCTCTCTCTCTCATTTTAAAGCCATTCATCCAGTAATTGACATCTAAAATCAGTTCATAGCATGTATGTTTCATACAGTTAGGCAATCAATATTGATGATATGGATATGTCATGGTCCTTCGTAGATTTGTGTGTGTGTGTGTGTGTGTGAACTTAAATCAACCTGGGAAGATAGAATCTCAGATAAAGAACTTCCTCCATCACATTGGCCTGTGGCCACACCTTAAGGAATGATTTTTTTTTTGATGACTGTTGTTGAAGGATCTAGCTCTCTATGAGTAGTGTCATATCCTATGAAAAGGTTGTACAGGATGTGGTGGGGACCGTGGAAGGTATTGAAAAGGATTTTTTGAAGAACTGAAGATCTATGTGGCATGAACAATTAAAGTGTCCTCCAATTTTAAGTAAATTTTATACTTACCTGTGTCCAGTACTCTGTCTACACATATATCAAAAGTAAAAATACCTCATCTATTTCATCCTGTTTTACTGCATTTAATCTATGAAATTCCTTGTAATCAGAAGTCTTGGTAAATTTTAAAAACCTTTAAAATATGACTTGTTGATATCAGGTTTGTTTTAAGCTTATCACGACTTTGTAAGCATGCCCAAGATCTATGTTGTCCTCTTACTTCCAAAATAACCCATAATTCATAATTGCCATTGGTTTCAATACATGTCATTTAACCCTGTCAAATTCCAGCTTTGTTTGCATAAAAATAGTCCTCCTCTAACTGTGGGTTTTCATAAAGCGAAAATTGGTGTACTATCCAGTGTGCTGCCTCAAAGTGTCTGGCAATATTTATGATAAGAAGCACAGCTAAAAGATAACCAAGGGAAAGGTTGGAACATGAAAAATAACCACC
Source organism: Mus musculus (assembly GCF_000001635.26). NCBI lineage: Eukaryota > Metazoa > Chordata > Mammalia > Rodentia > Muridae > Mus > Mus musculus. The sequence goes on along the minus strand of NC_000087.7, from coordinate 15,697,538 downwards.
ATGGATGTTGTCAAGTCAGAATCCGAAGACTTTCTCAGAACGAAAATAAAAACAAAAATGAAACAAAACAAAACACAAACCAAACAAATAAATAAAAATCCAACAACCAAACAATAAAAACAATGCAAGGGTGAACTTCTTGGGCAGAATATTACTCAGATCATCAGGCCTTTCAGTTGGGATTTCAATTTTTTATTTCTAGGAGGCCATATGAAAAGGTAAAGCTGAGATACTGAAAATTTCTGAGTGTATCTAGGGAAGGAACCAGTCTGAGACTGTTTCTATGATGTAAGTTGAACTAGGATGATGTCATAGAGCACTGGCTGGAGGTTGTACATCTATTCCACTTTGAGGAGCTAGAATCCACTGAAGGTGAGTTCACTATCTTCACAGTGGTGTGTCAAAGCAAGGTCATTTTTCCCACAGGCTTTTGGGGCTTGGTCTGTATCAGGAGAGAGAATCTTGAAGACTAGGATATTTTTCTTTGGGTAAGTGCATTTATGAAGTAATTGGGACCCTCATAGCTACAGAAAGCTAATAATTTTCTCTCCTACAGTGAGTAACTGTACATTCTACTTTCCCCATGTTTATCAGCTAGGGAGATGGATGATTTAGATTAGTTTATCTCCAGAAATTATTATCCTTGCTAACAATATCTAGTTCACAATTCCACTAAAATGCCAAAGCTCCTCTTTGTCCATGTGCACGTTAGAAGATATTAGTTCTACATAGCTGATATTGCCTTGACTTGTTGAGTTCTTCTTGAGTTCAGAGACGGAATGGTTTCATCAATTAATCCTGAAGCTGGGTCAGGAGAAACAATGAAGAAGGACAGTGGTGTGCTGTGTCCCTGGGCAGATATTTGTGAATGCAGGCACTTAGCTCAGAGCTTGCATGTACAAGAGAGTCGTGGTGACCCCTCTGGCCTTTTTATTTATTTATTTTTTGATCATTGGGGGGTAATAGTCATAGCATCACATAAATTGACATAGAAATTCAAGGAGAGGGTCCTCATCAGCGGCAAATTAACTCAGGGCTGAAGAAATAAATGTTGATCTGAGTATGTTATTCTGAGCTCTAGAGAATTACTTGTTAATTACACTATTTTTATATCCTTGTTTCTTTTGTTTCTTTGTTTGTTTTATGCTTGCTTGGTTAATTTTATTTTGAGTTTCTGTATGTTTAGATTTGGCTGTCAGGATACTCACTGTGTAGACCAGACTATCCTTTATCTCACTAAGATCTGACTCACTCTGCCTCTTGAGAACTATGATTAAAGATATGGGTCACCACCACTTCCTATTAACTTCTCCATTTGATTGTTTGTTTTGTTATTTTTTGTTTGTATTTCTGTTTTGTTTGTTTTTTGTTTGATTTTTTTTTACTTATTGTTGTTGTTGTTGTTGTTGTTGTTGAAACAGGGTTCCTCTCTATAGCACTGGCTGCCCTGCAACTCACTTTGTAGACCAGGCTGGTCTCTAACTTAGAAATCTGTCTGTCCTTGCCTTCTGAGATCTGGGATTAAATGCATGTACCACCATATTTGATTTATTAACTTCTTATTTTTATAAAATTAATTTTAGAAGCTCAAAACTGTTTAGCATAGTATTCTTCACCTGCTCAGAAGTTCTCGTAGAGAAGAGTCTTGGTCCAGCATTCACTCCCAACCCATGATCATTAAGTAACTCATATATATGACAGAGGCAACAGCATTGTGTCTGGTTTAAATAGGTAAGATCTTCAGTCCAGGCAATGGGCAAGTATGATATTTGAAGAGAGAATGGAAGCCACAAGACAGTGTGATCTACCAAAACAGGTCTACAGCCAGGTAGAAGACAATACCTCTGAAGAGTCTGAGCATGACATCACTCAAGAAGAAGAGTAGGAGGAAGCCTTCTTCCCAGGCCCTGGGGAATATTGTTGGCTGCAGAATTTCTCACGGGTGGAAGGAAGGTAATGAATGAGCCTGTCACCCATTGGAAGGCCATCATTCTTGGTCAACTGCCAACAAACGCTTCTCTTTATTTGGTGAAGTATGAAGGAATTGACAGTGTCTACGGACAGGAGCTCCACAGCGATGAGAGGATTTTAAATCTTAAGGTTTTGACTCACAAAGTAGTTTTTCCTTAGGTGAGGGATGTCCACCTCGCCAGTGCCCTAGTTGGCAGAGAGGTACAACACAAATTTGAGGGGAAACATAGCTCTGAGGAAAACTGGAGTGGGATGGTGCTAGCCCAGGTGCCATTCTTAAAGGACTGGTTTTACATTTCCTACAAGAAGGATCCGGTCCTCTACGTCTACCCGCTCCTGGATGCCTACAAGGAAGGTAACTTCCACATCATTCCAGAGACCCCTCTGGCTGAGGCAAGATCAGGTGATGACAGTGACTTCTTAATAGATACCTGGGTGCAGTACACCAGAGATGATGGTTCCAAAATGTTCGGAAAGGTTGTTTACAAAGTTCTAGCCAATCCTACTGTGTACTTTATCAAGTTTCATGATGACCTACATATCTATGTCTATACTCTGGTGTCAAATATCACTTAAATTGAAAAAAAAAATCACAAAGTACAGAAATGTAAACTTATAGGATTGAAAAAAAATTGTTTTTTTTTCTCCTGTGTTGGGTACCTATGGGTCTTTGACAACCTCAGTATCTTTGTTAATAAAATTTGTTCTAAAAATTAATACGTGTGACATGACATGCTTTTAGTTAACACTTTGTTGAAAGAGATGGACTATGGTGGAAAGAACATCAAAGGAAGATGAATGTTGCAAGTCAGGCTGTGAACAGTGCATACATCTAATATCACACAGGTTAAAATGGAAAGGACTTAGCTGCTGTGGTCTGCATAGTGAGCAAGGAATTGGAGATATGACTTACAGGAGCAGGGATGGCAGCAAAAGATGGATGTGTAGGAAGTAAGGGAGAAAGACAGGACATAGATAGAATCTCTGGTATGAAGTCTGAGGGAGAAACAATAAGTTGGAGAAAGAGTGATAGATAAAAGGAATGTGTCCTTGTTACACAAAGTGAAACCCAGAAAACTGATCCAAAGAGACTCAGAAATCAGACAAAATCAGGTTTCATTTGAATAATGAAACCTAATGAAACTTGTCTCTCATTTTAAGATTTATTATCATTATTTATATGGGTGGGTGTAGGGCATGAGCTTGAGAGTACAGGTGACCACAGTGACACGAGTTGTCAGATCCCATGGAGCTGATTGTTAACCATTGGATATGAATTCAAGAAAACAAATCCAGTTTTTTTGCAGTACAAAAGTGCTCTTGACAATTTAGTCATCTCTCTAATCCCATTAAGATATCTTTTTTAAAAATCCAATATTAACATGCAGAAAAGAGACCTGGAAGTAGTTAAGAAAGATTAAATTGATGGTGACCTTTAAAAACAATAAAGGACGCACAGAGGAGTAGAAGACACTGAGGGACAAATGAATTCTAAGATGCAGTTCTTAAAATGTGAAGCAGGAGACCCAGGAAGAATAGAAATTTTCTGCAAATAGTTAAAATTGGGCATATCCACATTAGGTACTTTGGTTTCTTAACAAATAGCCAGCCGATCAGGACAAAGAGAAATTTAAAAGAGAAAATGAGTATACTGTGAGATAATATATGGTGGGAAATGGATCCTGAGTGTTTTCCCTAAGCACTCTTTCCCTGAGATGAATCCTGTGATCTTTTTGAGGTCTCTGTTGAGTGCCCCAGATGACCAACAAAATGCTCCCACACTGGCCTGGTCCCGCTGGCTCTCCTCCAAACAGCTGACTACCAACATACATATGTACCATTTCAGCATGTCTATGCCCTGGAATTCCAGTCTTAAATTTACGTGTGACCTCATTCTCAGAAAACAAGGAAGGTGTATTCAATGAATATATGCTGACCTCTTTTCTATGCCAGTTCTCATGGGTTTCAAATTCTATGAGGTTGCCCACTATGTTGGTCACTTCTCCTGAGTAGCCCCTGTGCTTCATGGGGGTCTTACTGGGTCCCATATGCACTCTGAGTGTTTTTTTGTTTGTTTGTTTGGTTGGTTGGTTGGTTTTTTTGTTGTTGTAGGTTTTTTTTTGTTTTGTTTTGTTTTTTTGTTTGTTTGTTTGTTTTGTTTTAGTTTTTGTTTTTTTTTTATTTTTGATTTTAGGCAGGCTTGTCATGGACTCAGTCATTTGTGTTTTTTTCACTAGAATAAGTTTGAATGCCAAATGACTTAAAAATACTCTCTATTGTTGATTAATTTTGATATCTGGGAGAGTTTCTGTGCTAGCTGGTTGTCTTAATTAGGGTTTCAATGCTGTGAAAAAACACTATGACTAATGCAACTCATTAGAAACATTTCATTAGGGCTTTTCAACATTTCATTGCAGTTTCAGAGGTACAGACCACTATCATCAAGGCAGTAAACATGCAAGTGTCTGGGCATATGTGGTGGTGGAGAGGAAGCTTAGAGTTATGCATCTTGATCCAATTGCTTCCAGGAACAAAGAATCTCTTCTGCATGCAGGGATGGTGTCTTGCACACTGAGCAGTTCTTTAAAGCCTCACAGTGATATGCTTCCTCCAAAAAGGCCACACCTATTCCTACAAGGACACACCTCCTCATAGACCAACTACATACAGAGTGCCAAACTGGTTTCATAGCAACTTGACAAGATCTAGAGTCTTCAAAGTGGAGGAGCCTCAGTTGAGAAAATGCCTCATTAAGATCAAGCTGTTAGAAATTTTCTTAATTGGTGGGAGAGGAGCCAGTTCATTGTGGGTGGTGACATCCTTGTGGTGGTAGTCTTGTGCTCTTTATGAAAGTAAGACTTAAGGAGCACTTCAATAAGCATCACCACTCTAGGGCCTATGCATGAGCTTCTGACTCCAGGATCCTGTGCTGATTCAGTTTCTTTCCCAACTTCTTTGATGATGAACAGCAATGTGTAATATAAGCTGAATAAAACTTTTGCTATGGAATTAACTCTTTGGACATGGTATGTCCTTACAACTATAGAAACCTTTATTTAGACAATTTCTTAGAGAAACAAAATATCTAATAGTGCCACTGTCACTTATCCTATAAAGACAAATAATGTGTACATGTTTTATTTTAATTTAAATGTAAGATATTATCATGTATCTATTGACATGAAATTGTTCTAGTTTGCTTTTTTCTCACACTGAAGAATAATACAATCAACAATAACTTGGGAATATAAGGGTTATTAGCTTACAGGTTACAGACTATAACTACTATAATTAGGTAACATTGTGTCTACACTTAGCATGCTGTTTCTAGAAAAAAAATAAAGAATTAAGCCATTTCCTCTGAACCTGACATGTTACTATCACTAATGAGTCACATTCATATCAATCATTTTCATCACTGTTACATGATACCTCCTACATAAATGAAAGAAGGATCCATGATCACAGGAATATGAAAGGGGCATGAAGCAGCACAACTGTTCAACTTATTGGCAGCCAGTCAGCATTAACACAAGAAGGGCCCAAGACAATAAACAGCTTTCAAGACATGTCCAAATGACCACGATCATTTACAAGTTTCTTACCCATTCCATGCACGTCCATTGATTGATTAACTCATTGATTAAAGCCCTCAGGTTCCAATCACTTTTCAGAGTGCATATTGTACTACCTATGAACATTGTACTGTGGACCAAAGCCTTCATTAAAGACCCATGACTGACATTTCAAAACAATTTAACCACAGAATTCTTTATTTGACACAAAGTGATAGGATCCATCTATCTCTTCAAGGATATCTCTGTTTTGTTCAAAAAGAACAAAAATGCAATGCAAGTTCAGGATCTTGATCCCCCATCCATGCATCTTAAACCCATAGGGGGTAGCCAGAATGTTAGGTCAGAAGTCTAAACTTCACCTATACTACAAATAACTCTGAAGATATCTAGCAATCTCCAGTTCCTTTCTGGTACTTACCCACACCAAGTCTGCATTAAGGAATATGGTCTAGTGTGAGATAGTGCCAGCCGTTAATTGCAAAATCCCACTATGAGTTGAGTTGTATGTAAAATGAGACATCTGTAATATAGACACACATGCATATTCACAAATACTCACAGAAAGAGGCAAGAAGTAGAGGAGCTGAATCTTAGAAATCCTCAAGGAAGAGAATGAAAATCTTGTAAGGCACAGAGGTAAGAGAGAAACTGTGTCTTTCTGCACAAAATAAATCCATTCTGTCTTCCATCACTGAATGGGGAGGGCTCACTATCCCTCATCACTATCTGATAAGGTATAAACAGTTGATGAGAGATGAATAGTCAGTTTTCATCAAAGGTATTGCCTTTGAAGGTGATAGATTGTCCATGCTCTAGTGGAAGCCAGATGTCCAAGAGTTTATGGAAAACACAAATGATTTGAATGGGTTGTAACAAAGGGGAGAAGACCAGATGTGAAGTTGGCAGGAGGAGTTAGGTGGGAATGGGCCTTGTTTTGTTCTGGGAGGAATTACTAAAAGAATTGGAAAGTAAATTCCATCAAAATATTTGTATGAAATTCTCAAGGTATTAAGGAACATAGTTCTTAATATACCACATCTGTACTGAACACATACAGACCACTTATATTGCCATCTTTTAAATAACAACTTCTTATACAGAATTTCATTACATTGAGGGCAAAAGTAATCCAGAGGTTATTTAAAATAAAGAAGAATCTGGGTAGATGGCCCAGGGGTAAAGCCAAGTGTTTGGTCAAACTTTCACCTGCAACACAGGTGCTTAGGAATGGGAATGGAAGAGACAGAAGGATGACTGTTGCTTCCTGAATGTCAGCCTCACTCCTACTTCAGCAAGAAACCCTGTCACGAGGGGTAAATTAGGGAGTGAATTAACAGAAAACAGTATACCCTTCCCAATCCTCTGCACTTACCTGTATATTTCTGTATGCATACACACATCAATATGATTACTGTATAAAAGAGGTTACTTTGCATAAATTATAGGCAAAAGCAATGTTGTTTTAGCCTAGAAACCTGAAGACTTTTATATCATTAGGGTCCTAGAGAAACTCTCCAGATATAGAGGATTGATTTATCTTCTTCCTGTGCAAAGGAAACCTCAGTTAAGTGTGTGTGTCAGTGACTCTAAACATCTTTCCTCCTCTAGATTCCTATTTATAACACAGAATGGTCTATAAATAATGAAAATATGGAAATAAGACTTTTTCAGCGTGTTTGGCTTGTTTTAAAATCATATTTATAATATTTTACTAAATCGAGAGGAAATCTTCAGCTCCAAGGAACAATGGATTCAATCCTGTTGCCTTCTTTTTTATCCCATTATGAATAGGAATTAATTGTACATTAACATTTCCCACGATTTGAACTAAATCAGGAATATGGGATATGTTTCCATACAAATAAGTAATGCCAATGTGGTTAATCAAGTAGAAATGTGTGTGGGGAGGGGAGGGGGCTAGGATGCCTTTGGATTATTTGGAATGATGGCTGATCAGAAACTTGTTATACAAATAACCCTAACCTGTGAGAAATGAAAAGTAATGATATTAACTATACTACCAAGTGTCATGGCCACTTATTACTTGATATTATTTTCTTTAACATTACATGAGTCGTTCGAATAATTTTGGGCCACAGATGATCACATATTCAAATGTGTTAGTTTTCCGGTGATGGGCTGTTTAGAATAAATTAGGAGTTGTGTTATTATTAAAGGAGTTTTGTCACAGACCTGTGAATTATCAAAAAGCCATCAGTCTCTCTCTCTCTCTCTCCCTTTCTTTCTCTCTCTCTCTCTTCCTCTTCCCTCTCCCTCTCCCGCCCCCTCCCCCTCTCTCTCTCCCTCTCTCTCTCTATCTCCCTTTCTTTCTCCCTCTCTCTTTACCCTCTCTCTATCTCTCTTTCAATTCTCTCTGCTATCTCCATCATAAGTTCTTTGCACTCAACTACTGCTCTACATGTTTTGCCTCTGTGTTGCCATGGTGTCTATCTTGAAATCCTGGACTTGCCCTATGGAACTGTAAGACCACATATAAATGTTTCCTCTTATAAGTTGGTTTGGTCATGATGTCTCTCACAGTAATAGAACAGTAACAAAGACATACATACTCCTGTTTATTTTTTGAAACATTCTTTATTTCTTTCATTAAAATTAACTTTTGTCCATTGAACAGTTTTAAGAATAATGTTAATGGGCCCAAATAAATAGTGCCAATAGGTGTGGCACTCTCAGGAGGTGTGAAATAGTTTCATTAGATGTGACACTGGAGTAGTTGTGGCATTGATGGAGATGTGTCTTTGTTGAGTTGGTGTGATCTTGTTGGAAGAAATGTAACAATGTGGTGGTAGGCTTGGAGGTCTGCTGTCCTTAAGCAATCCCCAGTTTGACACAGTCTCCATCTGCTTCCTGTATATCAAGACCTAAAACTCAATTCTTTTTCCAGCACTGTGTCTGTCTTGATGGCTACCATGTTTCCAGCCATGACAATAATGGAGTAAACCTCTGAAAAGAAGTTACAAAGTGTTCAAGATTTACTATGATCCTGGTGACACTTCATGGCAATAAAACAAATACTAATAGTCACATAAACACTCAAAAACACATTTGATCTTTTGTGGGAAAATATTTTAAGGCCCTCTGCCTAACTGCCTGGAAGGTATTCATGTCCAAGCATCTATCAGATGAAGATGTAGAACTCTCAGCTCCAAATGAACCATGCCTGCCTGGATCCTGCCATATTCTTACCTTGATGATAATGGACTGAACATCTGAACCTGTAAGCCAGCCCCAATTAAATGGTTTCCTAGTAAAACATGCATTGGTAAGTGTGTCTGTTTACAGAAATAAAATCCTAACACACACATGTACATATACACCTAGATATACGGATTCACAGACACACACACATGGAAACATGCACACACACACACACACACACACACACACACACACACACACACACACACACAAACACATTCATTTACAGAGACTTTAGATTTAGCCAGTACCCATGCAATTTCATTGGGGTGTCGAATACATGTGTTGTGGAACATGACTATTGCGCTTTCTTTTAGGAATAATGTGGATAAAATCTGCACACTCACTTCATTCCTCTTCAACATCAGAAATCTCAATTTACAGAAAGTGATATGATGAGATGTAGTTTTAGATAACTCTTTTTTTTTTCTTCTCTGAGTAGCTTTCACTTAAAGTCACAAAGGAAAAATAAACATAACAGGAAAGAAATTGATATTCAAATGCCCTTGACAACCTCATAACATTCTCCATAGTGAATATAAACTTTTAAATTAGAATTCCCACGGAGATGAGACACTTGAAAAATCCTTACTCTCAGATAGGCTTTGGTATTTCATTTCTTTGAAAAGGAAAACCAATATAAAAAGACAAACCTAGATTTTTTTGTGCACGAGTTGAATCAGAAACATTTGATAATGTGCATATATATATATGGAGACATCTGGAGAACCATAAGCCCCTTATTAGCATTAAAAATTCCTGATGTCAAGTAATAACCTTTAGCAACAACAGTAACAACAACAATAAAAACAACAACAAGAATAGATGTTCAATAGGAAGAACTTTTTTTTTTAAATAACCTGCCATTTAGCGACAGAAAGAGGGGGCATGATCCATCTGGGACACTTTATAGATGCTTTTTACAATTACCACTAAAATTTTAAAAATAATATGGATTTTTAAAAAATGAAATTGTAGTAAAATAGATTTTTCAGCTGTTATAAGGGGTAAAATGTGTTCTAGAATGAAATAAAGAGTGTAACAACTACTTGATTTTTTAATAAAGAACATCCTTATAACTCATGTGTCAGTAAGTATCAGGATTATATTGCAGTTGATTTTCTCAGTCTAGAATAATTTTAATGTGTTTGAATAGTTTCCAGTTGTTAGAATGGTTCTCAGAATTTTCAAAATTCAAGAAGAAGACAAAAGTAGTTCCTCACTTTTGTTTCAGAAGTCTTAGTTCTATTTCTGAAGAGTCCGAGACATTCCAGGGAAGGGTTTGAGACATCCAACAACTTCTGAGACCATAACCTCAGAGGGAAGCTGCCTTTCTCAGTAAAGAGAACTTGGAAAGCTGAAAGATCCATCAAATCGCTTTAGAACAAAAGTGGCAGCTGGTTCACAGAACAAGATATCATTCAGCAACTCAGCCAAGAACTAATTGGATCTGAAATGACAATAACACAGAGTAATAAAAACCACAATGCAGTTGTAATTCAATTGCATATACTTTGGACAGAGAAAGCAATCAAAGCTTGGGATCTCTCTGCTCAGCCCAATGAAACTTTGGGTCATGCTGCAGATGTCCCAAGTTCATGGCTCAACACAGATATTGGAAGTCTTGGGAAACTAGAACTATATAATGTAAGTGCTTTGAGTCCAAAGACATGATATCAGAAATTGTTCATGTCCTCATCTTGCTTGGAATTGAAAAAAAAAATCATATAGCACCAGAAGTAATAAGAAATGCACGGTATCAATGTCAACAGGTAAGCACTACTAACAAATATCTGTTAAGCATTGGATTGTTACCAACACAAATGAGGAGATAATTTTTAAATTTAAATGCACTTACATTTTAATAATTCGTAGTAATGTTAAGTGTCCTGTGTGAAACTGTGGGTGTAGGGGAAGTTGGTGTAGTGAGAGAGAACATGGCCAACCAGAGGTTCTGTGCTCTCTGAAGGCTGACATTGGAGGAGTGAAGGATACTTACCATGCATCCCTGGTTGTTCATCTGGCTGTGTAAATCCACTGACACTACACGCATTGGGGTGGACTTGGGGAAGACAATAGTAACAGATTCTTAGTCTCTGACATCCCACATTGAGCCTAGAAAAACATAGACAGTCTATGGTTTTAGAGCTTTATTTTAGAGAGCCGGTAGAAAAACAAAGTGTAAAAAGATTGTTAGACATGCCATGGCCAAAAGTAGAGATGGGGAAAGTCATAGAAGGAAGGACAGAAAGCAAGTTAGATAGTAAGAAAGGTGAAAGCTTAGAGGAAGAGGTAAAAGCTTAGAGAGATTAAGGATTGTAAAAGTTAGAGAGAGAGAGAGAGAGAGAGAGAGAGAGAGAGAGAGAGAGAGAGAGAGTCTGAGGTAGGGCCAAGTAGCCTCTCATATATCGGGCTTGTTATCTTGGTGTTGCTAGATTATCTAATCTGAGGATCAGAAGCTTTGGTCATTTTGGATGTGACTGGTGGCCATTAGCCTCTCTTGGGCGGCGGTGCCTGTGGGTTTGGGAACCTCACCAGGGGCCAAAGTTCAAGAAGTACTGAGGAAATGCCTTCCTTCCCAAGTAGGTGAAAATTACCACCCATTTGGTTTCATCAGGTTTAAGGACTTCAGCATGACTGCAGACCAGACATTTTGTACATATCCCAATGCCCCAAGCTCAATGATCAAATTTAAATCTAGCATCCAAATTTTGTGGTTTCTTAGGCAGAACAACAGCACAGAGGATGTGAGTTTGAAACTCTGGAGACTCCCACCATAAGAAATCAAGGCATGGAGGTGGGGTGGGATAAAATGATCTTAGAAGAAATCTGTAAAACAGTGAAAGGACAATTGAAAAGACTCATATGGAAAAGACCAGCAACAGGGGATGCCTCAGGAGACCATCCTGGTTTTCATAACTTGGCAAGACAAAATTCAAATGACCAGTAGTACTGGAGGAGAGTCAGTGAATGCATCAGGGAGGGTAGGGTAAGGGTAGGATGGAGTGAGTGAGGGTGAGAAAGAGAAAAAAAGTAGAAGGAGAAAAAGAAAGAGAAGGAGAAATATATAGAGAGGGAGAGGAGAAGAAGGAAGGGAAAAGGATTGGATGGAGCAGAACACAAGGAGAAGAAGGAAGAAGAACAAAAGAAGAGGATGAGGAAGAGCAAAAAGAAGGAGGAGAACAAAGAGAAGGAGAATGAGAAAAGGAGAAAGTTAAATGAGGAGGAGAGAAGTTTGGAATGAGAATAAGAGAAGAAGGAAGAGAAAAAGAAGTCGAAGGTATAGAAGAAGAAGAAGAAGAAGAAGAAGAAGAAGAAGAAGAAGAAGAAGAAGAAGAAGAAGAAGAAGAAGAAGAAGAAGAAGAAGAAGAAGAACAAGAACAAGAACAAGAACAAGAAGAAGAAGAAGAACAAGAAGAAGAAGAAGAACAAGAAGAAGAAGAAGAACAAGAAGAAGAACAAGAAGAACAAGAAGAACAAGAACAAGAAGAACAAGAACAAGAAGAACAAGAACAAGAAGAACAAGAAGAACAAGAAGAACAAGAAGAACAAGAACAAGAACAAGAAGAACAAGAGGAACAAGAAGAAGAAGGAAGAAGGAAGAAGGAAGAAGAAAGAAGAAGAAGAAAGAAGAAGAAGAAGAAGAAGAAGAAGAAGAAGAAGAAGAAGAAGAAGAAGAAGAAGAACAAGAACAAGAACAAGAACAAGAACAAGAACAAGAACAAGAACAAGAACAAGAACAAGAACAAAACAAGAACAAGAACAAGAACAACAAGAACAAGAACAAGAACAAGAACAGCAAGAAGAACAAGAAGAAACAGAAGAACAAGTAGAACAAGAACAAGAAAAAAGAAGATGAAGGAAGAAGAATGAAGGAGAAGAAGAAGGAGGAGGAAGAGGAGGAAGAGAAGGAGGAAGAGGAGGAGGAAGAAGAGGAGGAAGAGAAGGAGTAAGAGGAGGAGGAAGAGGAGGAAGAGGAGGAGGAAGGGGAGGAGGAGGAGAGGGAGAAAGAAGAACAAAGACGAACAGGAGAGGTGAAGGAGGAAGATGAAGAGGAAGAAGGAGAAGGAGGAGAAGAAGAAGAAGAAGAGGAAGAGGAAGAGGAAGAGGAAGAAGAAGAAGAAGAAGAAGAAGAAGAAGAAGAAGAAGAAGAAGAAGAAGAAGAAGAAGAAGAAGAAGAAGAAGAAGAAGAAGAAGAAGAAGATGAAAGGGGAGTAGGAGCAGAAGAAGAAGGAAAAGTAGAAGGAAAAGAGAAAAGAATAAGGAGGAGAAGGATAAGACGAAGAAGGATAAAAAGTAGAAGAAGAAGAAGAAGGAAAACAAGGAGAAGAAATTAGAAGAGATGAGAGGCATAGATAGACAGAGACAGACAGAGAAACACAGACATACAGAGTGAGACATGGACATAAACATTCACACAGTGACACATACTTAGGCACAGAGACAGAAAAATATACATAGAAAGAGAGACATGCACAGAGACATTCACAGAGATACACACATTCACACAACTTAATTAAGAAGTATTTACAAAAATATATCTATGAAATTACGAGGATATTAAGTACTAAATTATGTGAGCATTGAGGAGGAATGAGATTCAACCTATTTTGCAAGTCCTGCAACTTTCTGCATGCTTCCACACAGCTTTAGCTGTGGGAGTATCAGTTATAGGGCTGTAACTTTTGTTTTCTTCAATTATAATTGACTGTGAATCTCCTTTCTCCCCCATTCAATATGGTCAGTAGTTTCCATGTGAAAGGCCTTTCCAATGCATGGCATCTAGGGAGAAAGAGAAAACAATTTAAAAAAAGAGTCTCTATGCTAGAGCCAACTGTACATACAATTTGTAGTTATTCTCCAAATGCAGGGCTCAAGTAACACAGAGGCTCCTCTAGCTGATACACAGATCTTAAGTTTGGCTCCACAGCATCACTGGAAACCTATTGACAATTCTCACTCAGGTCATAAAGCTATGGAGCATTCCAATTTATTGAGTTCCAGAAAAAAAAGCCTTTTGGAAGCTTATCTCCCTAAAGGTGAAGATTGCGCTGAAACACATGAAAAGTGAGAATAATATTAAATATGAAAAAACAGTCCACACACACATTAAAAAAATACATATAGGCAAAATAGACAGCAATCTATTGGACACAATACCCACATACACACATCTACACACACCCACACACACCCACAGAGAGAGAGAGAGAGAGAGAGAGAGAGAGAGAGAGAGAGAGAGAGAGAGAGAGAGAGAGGGAGGGAGAGGAAGAAAGAGGGAGGGAGAGGGAGAAAGAGAGGGAGAGAGGGAGGGAGGGAAGGAGGGAAGGAGGATAGAGGGAGAGGGCGGAGGGGAGGGGAAGGGGGAGGGGGAGGGGGAGAGCTGGAGAGACTGATGTACACTTACAATACTTTTTTTTTTTAGTCAAGTTTTCAAAATTCCTGTCACAATCAATGTACAAGAAGAAATGTATATGGTAAACACTTACCGGGGACAGACTGTCATGATAACGACAGCATAGGAGGAAACAACTAGTTCATCTGTGGCATTGAGAGCCTGAATGGGCCCTTCTCACATTTTATTGGATTTAGAATGCAAGATTTAGTTCAGAACCACCCAGCTCCCTCCTTCTTGTCCCGCGGATCTACTTCTGCTAGGGCACAGTCACAAAGGTTCCACAACCTTTCTAGACACTTTTCCCAGTTTGAGATAACTGAGACTATGGGAGAAATACCCCCCCAATCTTAATTAAACTAAGCCACACAACTGCAAAATATTTTTGAAAACAGTTTAATTTCAATTTTGTAAAGAGAACAGAGAGCTCTACTTTGAAATGGACTGAATTAGTCTTTAGGTTCCATTGTGCACCCTAAATGAAATATAATGTAAAAGATTCCGTTTTCTATGTAGCAAGTGAGGGCAGAAAACAACACACTAATGGAGATAAAATGCAAAAAAAAAAAAAAAAACTGGGATTTATAGTAACAATTCACACTGTGTGAAAAACAATGTATTCATACACGTTTACTGTTCTATTGACCACAGTGTCATTCGTCATTGTGTTAGGTGATACAATCTAGTGATTAATCATCAGGGTTTGACAGAAAAATTCTTAGGCTCAATACACCAGACATTAGCTGAAAAATGATTTATAAGAATGTAATGCCCTTTGGAGTCTTCTCTGTGAATCTGTTGTATGGATGCCTTGTCCTTGGTTGTTTTAGTTGTTGGTGTTGTTTTAAAATAGAAATATTGAATGCAAAAGCAAGTGGCAGGAGCCCAAAGGTCTTTGCATCCTCTCTTTCTCCTTCCCATAACTTTCTAATTTTCCCCATCCCCACATTCATTCAAAAATACAAAAGTTCAAAAAAGAGAGAAACTCATTCATCATCTTTACTTTGTGCTTGCATGCTGGTGGCAATTATCTTGTAAGTGTTAAAAATCAGGCTAACATACTGCCTATGTTCAAAAGGGTTTCATTGATGTGAACAGACACCATGAGTAAGGCCACTCTTATAGGGAAAATTTAATAGAGGTTGTCTTACAGTTTCAGAGGGTCAGTACATTATTATCTTGGTAGGAAGCATGGGAGCGTCCAGGTAGAGGAGGTGCTGGGGAAGGAAATAATTGGTCTATATCTTAGTCTGAAAGCAACCAGGAGGAAGCTTGTGGCCACAGGTAGCAAGGAAGAGGATCGATTTTCGTCACTGGGCAGACATTGTGCACTACATAAAAGCAAGCCTAAACAATGATACACTTCCTCAAACAAGCCAACACCTTGTAATAGTGCCACATCCCATGGGCAAAAGATATTCTAATCAACACACAGCATCATAGGAAAATGGCAGACAGACATAAAGAAAGATACTGCATGATTGCATTCCTCTGGTCACAAGTGCTATATACCTACATGCTTTTATGCACACACACACACACACACACACACACACACAAACACACACACAAACACACACATACCCACACAAACACACACATACACACACATGCCTGTCTGATATGCATAATTATAATGTGCAGTCTAGGGTCCTGCATGATTGGATTGGACCAGGCACTGTGTTCCAATCACCAGAGGTCTTAGGATCCCGTGGAGGATCCTGTGTGGGTCCTTGCGGGTTTCTGCAGAATCCCCCGGGCCAGGGACCATGGTGCTCCCTTGATCTACTTCTGTTGTCCAATTGCTCTGGCTAGGATTTCAAGTGCTATATTGAATAGATAGGAAGAAAGTGGACAGCCTTGTCTAGTCCCTGATTTTAGTGGGATTAGTTTTAGTTACTCTCCATTTAGTTTGATGTTGACTTCTGGTTTGCTATAAACTGCTTTTATTATGTTTAAGTATGGGTCTTGAATTCCTGATCTTTCCATGACTTTTATCATGAATGGGTGTTGGATTTCGTTAAATAATTTCTCAGCATCTAAGGAGATGATCATGCGGTTTTTCTTTTTGAGTTTGCTTATATAGTGGATTATGTTGATGTGTTTCCTTATATTAAACCATCCCTGCATCCCTGGGATGAAGCCTACTTGATCATTATTGATGATCTTTGTGATATGTTCTTGGATTCAATTTGCATGGGCTTTATTGAATATTTTTGCTTCGATAATCATAAGGGAAAATGGTCTGAAGTACTCTATTGTGTTGGGACTTTATATGGTTTAGTTATTAGAGTAATTGTGGCTTCTATAGAATGAATTGAATAGAGAACGTTCTGTTTCTATTTTGTAAAATAGTTTGAGAACACTTGGAATTAGTTCTTTTTTGAAGGTCTGATAGAACTCTGCACTAAACCCATGAGGGTGGTCCTGGGCATTATTTGGTTGGGAGACTATTAGTGACTACTTCTATTTCTTTAGGGGATATGGGGCTGTTTAGATCTTTATTCTGATCTGGATTTAACTTGGGTACCTGATTTCTGTCTTGAAAATTGTCCATTTTGTCCAAGTTTTCCACTTTTCTTTATTATAGCCTTTTGTCATAGGATATGATGATGCCTAGGATTTCCTCAAATTCTGGTCTTATGTCTCCCTTTTCATTTCTAATTTTGTTAATTAGGATACTATCCCTGTACCCTCTAGTTCGTCTTGCTAAGGGTTTATCTATCTTGATACTATTTTCAAAGAACAGGCTCCTGGTTTGGTTGATACTTTGAATAGTTCTATTTGTGCCCAATTGGTTGATTCCAGCCCTGAGTTTGATTATTTTCTGCTATCTACTCCCCCTTGTAAATTTGCCTCCTTTTGTTCTAGAGCTTTTAGGTGTGCTGTCAAGCTCTTAGTGTGTGCTCTCTCTGGTTTCTTTTTGGTGGCACTCAGAGCTGTTGGTTTTCTTTGTGGGACTACATTCATTGTGTCCCATAAGTTTGGGTATATTTTCCCTTCATTTTCATTAAACTCTAAAAAGTGTTTAATTTCTTCTTTATTTCTTCCTTGACCAAGTTATCATTGAGTAGAGTGTTGTTCAACTTTCACGTGAATGTTGGCTTTCTATTATTTATGTTGTTATTGAAGATCAGCCTTCCTCCATGGTGATGTGATAGGGTGTATGGGATATTTTCAATATTTTTGTTGAGTCCTGTTTTGTGACTGATTATATGGTCAATTGTGGAGAAGGTAGCATGAGGTGCTGAGAGGAAGTTATATCCTTTTTTTAGGGTAAAATATTCTGTAGATATCTATTAAATCCATTTGTTTCATAAATTCTGTTATCTTCAATGTGTCTCTGTTTAGTTTCTATTTCCAGGATCTTTCTATTGATAAGAGTGGGTTGTTGAAGTCTCCCACTATTGTGGTGTGCAGTGTAATGAGTGATTTGAGCTTTACTAAAGTTTCTTTAATGAATGTGGATGCCTTTGCATTTGGAGCATAGATATTCAGAATTGAGGGTTCATCTTGGAAGATTTTACTTTTCATGAGCACTAATTGTCCCTTCTTGTCTTTTTTGATAACTTTGGGTTGGAAATTGATTTTATTCTATATTAGAATGGCTACTCCAGCTTATTTATTCAGACCATTTGCTTGGAAAATTGTTTTCCAGCCTTATACTATGAGGTAGTATCTAGTTTTGTGCCTGAGGTGGGTTTCTTTTATGCAGCAAATTGTTGTGTATTGTTTATATAGCCAGTCTGTTAGTCTATTTGTTTTTATTGGTGAATTGATTCCAGATTAAGGTAACTTCAGACCAACTTCTCTTGCGAATATCAATGCAAAAATACTCAATGAAATTCTCCCCAAACTAAAAGGGCTACTAGGTCCTTTTCTGAGAGTCAAAACTGCAATGAGAACCGCCAGTTTTCCAAGTGTCACTGGCTAATTGCTCTTAGATAGTAACTAGGCTTTCTCCTACTCAGAGCACATTCCAAGAGGTTGGATAACAATTAACCAAAGGTCATCAGAAGGGAACTAATGATTTATTATAGGTTCTAGGGTAAAACATAAATATTGATTGGGTTTACCTATACAAAACTTCACTAATATCTTAGTTATGGTTTGATACCTTCAGTGAACCTGTTGATCTGAGACAGTTGATGAACTTTGTAACATGTGGTCATGTATTCTGAAATATGTATAAGTGCTGAGGACAAAGAGACGAGGAAAATCGAGAGAGAAGTTTTTTTTTTTTTTTTTTTTTTTTGCCTTTCTCCACTTAGACTATTTTTTTTTTCCTTTTCCGCACTTAGAAGAATTTTTCCCTTTCCGCATTTAGGATCTTTCTGCTTTTCCCCTTATATAACTTTCATAGGAAATTTTTTACAACTTAGTAATAACTTCTCTAATGACTTCTCTAAATTCCTTCTCTTTAAGTGAAATCTGGCTAGTAGGCTCAAAGTTAGAGCCCAGCAATTCCTGCTCAGCTAGAAAAAAGTCTGCATTGCTTAATCCTCCTCTGCTAGGCTACAGGTGTTAATCACCTAAGCCAGCCTACCCTCAGAATGACCAAGTACTTTTTAGGAGTTATCATCAGCATTTCAGTACAATTTGAGAGCTAGAAAGCCCTGAGACACTTCGATTTTAAAGCCATTGCCAGGGTCCTACTCTGTGACTCCACTGCTATCCTGGCTCAGAGCAATCCTGGACCTCAAACTCTACTATAGAGCAGTAGTGATAAAAACAAAACAAAAACAAACAAACAAACAAACAAAAAACTACATGGTATTGATACAGAGACTGACAGATGGATCAGTGGACTAGAACTGAAGAACCAGAAAGTAAACCACACATTTATGTACACTTGATATTTGACAAAGAAGCAAAAAAAAAAATACAGCAGAGGACTGCCAGGTCTGGGTTTAGTCAGAGAAGATGCACCAAACCCTCAAGAGACTGGAAGCCAGAGACAGTCTCTTAGGTAGGTCTGGTGAGGTGGGGTTGAAGAAAATTTTGTGGAAATGGTGGGCAGTGGTATGGGATGTGGAACAGTCAGAGGGTGGACCTGGAGGGGTATAACACCTGGAGTATGAAGAAAAGATTAAGCAAATCAAAAGAGCTAAATAAATAAATAAATAAATGAATAAATAAATAAATAAATAAATAAATAAATAAATAAATAAATAAATAAATTCTTAATGAACACTGGCTTTTAAAGAAGGTTTCTTTCTTTTGAGTACATTCTCTCTCTCTTTCTCTCTCTCTCTCTCTCTCTCTTTCTCTCTCTCTTTTTCTCTCTCCTTTTTCATCTTCCTTCTCTTCCTATTTCTCACTTGCTGATTTGCTGCAGAATATTTATCAACAGTCACCTCTTATTCTACCTATGTTTAGAAGGGAATGAGTCTCTGCCTCTTTAAGGTATCTAAGGGAGTTTTTTTTTTCCTACAAAATTAAAATGAGAGTATTGGCTTGGACATCACCCAATGCTTGTTTTGTAGTGTGTAGCACTTTCCTGATACTTCCAGAGGAGTTCCTATTGGTTGAAAAATTTGTGTCTGTGTATCAGAGGGAGAAAAATAAATGGAGAAAGAGAGGATAAGGTGGGAGTCCTCATTGTTTTTTAATTGCTGAGAAATAATCTATGCATTAGACACACCAGTGCTTTGGTCATTTCCCAGATAAAACACCTGCTTATAGCTAACAACGATTACAAACAAATATATTAAAAATATGTAAGTATATATTTGTGAGAATATGTTTTCCATTGATTTAATTATCAGAAATAATATTTTTCAGTCCTATACTAAATTTGTGTAGCCCCTAGATATGAATCCCTAAAATATGTGTACTTGGGCTTTTGAAATATATTGAGATAGCTATCCAGGCTCTATTCTAATCTATCAGAACAATGTATGTCATTTATAATAAGTATATAAAATCCCTAATATAATTACTGAATAATATATAGATAAAGCAAGACATCAAAATTAGCCCTTAGAGATGCCTAGACAAAAATAGCTGATAATAAATAGCTCTGAAAAGATAGTTAATAAAATTTATATTTGTCCACTTTGGTGAAGTAAAACCCCTTTGCACAGATATTTCTTTCATGATATAGAATAGAGTTCCTAACTGTCATGGAACAGATTTATATAGTTTGTCAAGGAATTCTTTACATGATTACAAAAGAGGTCGAATATTCATGACATAGTCTTTAGTTGAATTGTACTTTTATAAAGAGAAATTTGACAAAAAATAATATTAATCTATGGGTAATTTCAAAAAATAGAATTGTTTGCACAGAATAAGTTTGTATTGGAAGGATTAGAAGCTCCAAGCTATCCTTGGTTACATACTAAGTTGGGGCCAGCTTAGGCTATATGACAACCTGTCTGAAAATAGGAAATTATGGGAACCAGTAGTTTATCTTTATGAATCCTGTACTTTGGAGACTGAATCATGAGCAATATCAGAAGTACAAGGACTATCAGTACCAGAAAGTATAAAAAGAATTTCTCCAAACAAAAATAATTTAAGAGTTATACTAAGGGGCGTGATTAAGTTGCCAGGGAATAAAAGCACTTTGAGTTTAGAGTGGTCAGTAATGAGGAGTGAGTATTGCTCTTGCACAGGACTCACTTTGGGTAGCTCACAGTCACCTTTAGCTTGAGCTTCAGGAGGCCTCTGGCACCTGTGGGCCTGTGCATTTACTTACATACGTATGTACATACCAACACATACACACACATACACACACACACACGCAAAGTACTTTGCTTTATCTATCAGTTTAAAGGAAGTTTGAGTTGAATGTACTTAAAAGAGGTGCCTCATAACCAAAGTATGAAATCTGCTAGTCTTCCACAAATTAGGTGACTTAGAGCCACTAGCCAAATAAATTACACCCTATGAAATCAAATAACCCCATTAAAAATGGGGCTCAGAACTGAACAAATATTTCTCACCCGAGGAATACAGAATGGCAGAAAAGCACATGAAAAACTGTTTAACATTCTTAATCATCAGGGAAATGCAAATCAAAACAACCCTGAGATTCCACCTCACACAAGTCAGAATGGCTAAGATGAAACATTCAGGTGATAGCAGATGCTGGCGCGGATGTGGAGAAAGAGGAACACTCCTCCGTTTTTGGTGGGATTGCAAGCTGGCACAACCACGCTGGAAATCAATCTGGTGGTTCCTCAGAAAATTGGACATAGTACTACCAGAATATCCAGCAATACCTCTTCTGGGCATATATCCAGAAATGCCCCAACCGGTAAGAAGGACACATGCTCCACTATGTTCATAGCAGCCTTATTTATAATAGCCAGAAGCTGGAAAGAACCCAGATGCCCCTCAACAGAAGAATGGATACAGGAAATGTGGTACATTTATACAATGGAGTACTACTCAGCTTTTAAAAAGAATAAATTTATGAAATTCCTAGTCAAATGGATGGACCTTGAGGGCATCATCCTGAGTGAGGTAACCCAATCACAAAGGAACTCTCACAATATGTTCTCAGTGATAAGTGGATATTAGCCCAGAACCTTAGGATACCCGATATAAGATATAATTTACTAAAAACATTAAACTCAAGAGAACGAAGACCAAAGTGTGGACACTTTGCCCTTCTTAGAATATGGAAACGAAACACCATGGAAGGAGTTACAGAAACAAAATTTGGAAGTGTGACAAAAGGATGGACCATCTAGTGATTGCCATATCCAGAGATTCATCCCATGATCAGTTTCCAAATGCTGACACAATTGCATACACTAGCAAGATTTTGCTTAAAGGACCCAGATATAGCTGTCCCTTCTGAAACTATGCCAGGACCTAGCAAATACCGAAGTAGATGCTCACAGTCAGCTATTGAATGGACCACAGGGCCTCCAATGGAGAAACTAGAGAAAGCACCCCAGGAACTAAGGGAACTGCAACCCTATAGGTGTAACAACAATAAGAAATAAACAGTACCCAGGAGCTCTTGTCTCAAGCTGCATATGTATCAAAAGATATTCTAGTCAGCCATCACTACAAAGAGAGGCCCATTGGATTTGTAAACTTTATATGCCCCTGTACAGGGAAACACCAGGGCCAAAAAGGGGGAGTAGGTGGGTAGAGGATAAGGGGTGGGTGGGTATGGGGGCTTTGGTATAACACTGGAAATGTAAATGAGCTAAATACCTAATAAAAAATGGAAAAAAATAAATTACACCCTAGACATGTAGAGCCATGAGGTCCACTGGATAACTGTGGATAGAGATTGATGGTAGGGCTATTGGATTAAGTAAGGGGAGGCTTAAATAAAACTGAGAGAGTCACAGTCTCATGTGATATAAGCTGGCTTTTGTTTGTGTGTTGGTATTATATAGTATTATAATCCTTACTTGCTTTCGAGACATATTCCATATATTTCAGACTGTCCTTTATCTCACTTAATAGCTCAATATGACTATGAACCACTGATCCTCCTGCTTTCATTTTCCAGAACAGCTAGGATTAAAGAGATGCCGTACTTGATGCAGTTTTAGAGATCAAACCCAAGGCTTCATGCATGAGAATTAAGTACTCTACCAAATCTACTTCCACAGCTGCAAGCTTTCTGTTAAGGATAAGTCCAAGACAACATTTCTTAGCCTTAACACATCATGCCTATGGCTGTATTCATTAAAGTCCTCTGCTGTCTAATTCAATATCAACTTCACACAAGCCTGAGCCATTTGAGAATATTGAATTTCAATTGAGAAAATAACCCCACCAACTTTTGCCTGGAAAAAGCTTTCTTGAATTTTATTAATTAATGATCGCTATGGAAGGATATCCCAGTTGGCAGTATCAGCTCTGGACTGATGGTACTGGATGCTATTAAAAAAAAAAAAAAAGTAGGCTGATCAAAACATGGGGAATATGCCAGTATGCAATTTTCCTACATGTCCACTACTTCAGGTCTTACCTGCTCCAAATTCCAGTCTAGGGTTTCTGGTGTGACTTTCATGTATGATGAATTACAAACTTAAGTATGAACCAAACCATTTTCTCTCCCAGTTGATGTTGTTCATGATGTCTTATCACCTAAATACAATCCCTAACTAAGGCAAGTTAGTATGCCATTGTAGCTCACATGGAATACCAAGTACTGAATATTCACGGTGGGCCAGATAGAGCATAGAAATAGTGAACTTCACTGCTCATGATAATGCATACCTACTATCTCTGTACATGAAAGACAGGAGGATGAGTGTAAGTTCAATGCAATGCTGAGCTACATAGGGAGGGTCTGAGTCCAAAACAAAACAAAACAAAAACAAAAACAATAACAAAAACAAAGAAACACAAAACGGAAGGTTAATGAGATGCTAAACAAATAAAGCACTTGCTAAGCAATTGTGATGGCCTCATTCCATTCTCAGAACATACATGAATGTAAAGAGGGAACTGCATTCAGCAAAGTGATGCTCTTACTTCCACATGTGCTCTAGATCAGATATGCTACCTAATAATAATAGTAATAATAATAATAATAATAATAATAATAATAAATAATATCTTTTTAAAATGAAAAGAAAATTTATTCAGTCATATTATATTAGGCTTATAAAAAAAACTAGCTCTGAAGAAGAGAAAATGGAGTAGTATTGAAAGTTTGAGGCAAGCATGAACTGCATTAAGAAGGTTAGCACCTTATAACTTTCTGTAGGTATCCTGGCCAAAACAAGGTACATGAAAGTTTATTTTACACACATATTCAGACTATAGTCCATCACTGTTGGGGCATCAGTGCAACAGGAATTAGCAGAAACTTGACACAAGTCAAGAGTAGAGATCAAGGAATTGATGTGTGTATGGTTACTAGAGCTTAATTTGCTTTCTTTATTCTCATACACTCCAGAATCCCCATCGTAAATAATGGTGCCACAACAAGGGAAGTTCTTCCCGTAGAAATTAAAAGTAATCAAGATGCAGGCTGACAATCATGCTCACAGACTAAGTAGTATAGACAATCCTTCATTCAGATTTCCCACCCAGGCAATTCTATATTGTGTTAAGTATATAACATTAACCATTACAGATTCATTCATTTTTTTTTTCTTTTTTTTTTTTCCATTTTTTATTAGGTATTTCGCTCATTTACATTTGCAATGCTATACCAAAAGTCCCCCATAGCCACCCACCCCCTCTCCCCTACCCACCCACTCCCCTTTTATGGCCCTGGCGTTCCCCTGTACTGGGGCATATAAAGTTTGCGTGTCCAATGGGCCTCTCTTTCCAGTGATGGCCGACTAGGCCATCTTTTGATGCATATGCAGCTAGAGTCAAGAGCTCCGGGGTACTGGTTAGTTCATAATGTTGTTCCACCTATAGGGTTGCAGATCCCTTTAGCTTCTTTGGTACTTTCTCTAGCTCCTTCATTGGGGGCCATGTGATCCATCCAATAGCCGACTGTGAGCATCCACTTCTATGTTTGCTAGGCCCAGGCATACTCTGACAAGAGACAGCTAAATCAGGGTCCTTTCAGCATAATCTTGCTAGTGTATGCAATGGTGTCAGCATTTGGAAGCTGATTATGGGATGGATCCCCGGATATGGTAGTGTCTACATGGTCCATCCTTTTATCTCAACTCCAAACTTTGTCTCTGTAACTCCTTCCAAGGGTGTTTTGCTCCCACTTCTAAGGAGGGGCATAGTGTTCACACTTCAGTCTTCATTTTTCTTGAGTTTCATGTGTTTAGGAAATTGTATCTTATATCTTGGGTATCTTAGGTTTTGGGCTAATATCCACTTATCAGTGAGTACATATTGTGTGAGTTCCTTTGTGAATGTGTTACCTCACTCAGGATGATGCCCTCCAGGTCCATCCATTTGGCCAGAAATTTCATAAATTCATTCTTTTTAATAGCTGAGTAGTACTCCATTGTGTAGATGTACCACATCTTCTGTATCCATTCCTCTGTTGAGGGGCATCTGGGTTCCTTCCAGCTTCTGGCTATTATAAATAAGGCTGCTATGAACATAGTGGAGCATGTGTCCTTCTTACCAGTTGGGGCATCTTCTGGATATATGCCCAGGAGAGGTATTGCTGGATCCTCCGGTAGTACTATATCCAGTTTTCTGAGGAACCGCCAGACTGATCTCCAGAGTGGTTGTACAAGCCTGCAATCCCACCAACAATGGAGGAGTGTTCCTCTTTCTCCACATCCACGCCAGCATCTGCTGTCACCTGAATTTTTGATCTTAGCCATTCTGACTGGTGTGAGGTGGAATCTCAGGGTTGTTTTGATTTGCATTTCCCTGATGATTAAGGATGTTGAGCATTTTTTCAGGTGCTTCTCTGCCATTCGGTATTCCTCAGGTGAGAATTCTTTGTTCAGTTCTGAGCCCCATTTTTTAATGGGGTTATTTGATTTTCTGAAGTCCACCTTCTTGAGTTCTTTATATATGTTGGATATTAGTCCCCTATCTGATTTAGGATAGGTAAAGATCCTTTCCCAATCTGTTGGTGGTCTTTTTGTCCTATTGACGGTGTCTTTTGCCTTGCAGAAACTTTGGAGTTTCATTAGGTCCCATTTGTCAATTCTCGATCTTACAGAGCAAGCCATTGCTGTTCTGTTCAGGAATCTTTCCCCTGTACCCATATCTTCAAGGCTTTTCCCCACTTTCTCCTCTATAAGTTTCAGTGTCTCTGGTTTTATGTGAAGTTCCTTGATCCACTTAGATTTGACCTTAGTACAAGGAGATAAGTATGGATCGATTCGAATTCTTCTACATGATAACAACCAGTTGTGCCAGCACCAATTGTTGAAAATGCTGTCTTTCTTCCACTGGATGGTTTTAGCTCCCTTGTCGAAGATCAAGTGACCATAGGTGAGTGGGTTCATTTCTGGGTCTTCAATTCTATTCCATTGGTCTACTTGTCTGTCTCTATACCAGTACCATGCAGTTTTTATCACAATTGCCCTGTAGTAAAGCTTTATGTCAGGCATGGTGATTCCACCAGAGGTTCTTTTATCCTTGAGAAGAGTTTTTGCTATCCTAGGTTTTTTGTTATTCCAGATGAATTTGCAAATTGCTCCTTCTAATTCGTTGAAGAATTGAGTTGGAATTTTGATGGGGATTGCATTGAATCTGTAGATTGCTTTTGGCAAGATAGCCATTTTTACAATGTTGATCCTGCCAATCCATGAGCATGGGAGATCTTTCCATCTTCTGAGATCTTCTTTAATTTCTTTCTTCAGAGACTTGAAGTTTTTATCATACAGATCTTTTACTTCCTTAGTTAGAGTCACGCCGAGATATTTTATATTATTTGTGACTATTGAGAACGGTGTTGTTTCCCTAATTTCTTTCTCAGCCTGTTTATTCTTTGTGTAGAGAAAGGCCATTGACTTGTTTGAGTTAATTTTATATCCAGCTACTTCACCAAAGCTATTTATCAGGTTTAGGAGTTCTCTGGTGGAATTTTTAGGGTCACTTATATATACTATCATATCATCTGCAAAAAGTGATATATTGACTTCCTCTTTTCCAATTTGTATCCCCTTGATCTCCTTTTGTTGTCGAATTGCTCTGGCTAATACTTCAAGTACTATGTTGAAAAGGTAGGGAGAAAGTGGGCAGCCTTGTCTAGTCCCTGATTTTAGTGGGATTGCTTCCAGCTTCTCTCCATTTACTTTGATGTTGGCTACTGGTTTGCTGTAGATTGCTTTTATTATGTTTAGGTATGGGCCTTGAATTCCTGATCTTTCCAAAACTTTTATCATGAATGGGTGTTGGATCTTGTCAAATGCTTTTTCTGCATCTAACGAGATGATCATGTGGTTTTTGTCTTTGAGTTTGTTTATATAATGGATTACATTGATGGATTTTCGTATATTAAACCATCCCTGCATCCCTGGAATAAAACCTACTTGGTCAGGATGGATGATTTCTTTAATGTGTTCTTGGATTCGGTTAGCGAGAATTTTATTAAGGATTTTTGCATCGATATTCATAAGAGAAATTGGTCTGAAGTTCTCTATCTTTGTTGGATCTTTCTGTGGTTTAGGTATCAGAGTAATAGTGGCTTCATAAAATGAGTTGGGTAGAGTACCTTCTACTTCTATTTTGTGAAATAGTTTGTGCAGAACTGGAATTAGATCTTCTTTGAAGGTCTGATAGAACTCTGCACTAAACCCATCTGGTCCTGGGCTTTTTTTGGTTGGGAGACTATTAATAACTGCTTCTATTTCTTTAGGGGATATGGGACTGTTTAGAAGGTCAACTTGATCCTGATTCAACTTTGGTACCTGGTATCTGTCCAGAAATTTGTCCATTTCGTCCAGGTTTTCCAGTTTTGTTGAGTATAAGCTTTTGTAGAAGGATCTGATGGTGTTTTGGATTTCTTCAGGATCTGTTGTTATGTCTCCCTTTTCATTTCTGATTTTGTTGATTAGGATTTTGTCCCTTTGCCCTCTAGTGAGTCTAGCTAAGGGTTTATCTATCTTGTTGATTTTCTCAAAGAACCAACTCCTCGTTTGGTTAATTCTTTGAATAGTTCTTCTTGTTTCCACTTGGTTAATTTCACCCCTGAGTTTGATTATTTCCTGCCGTCTACTCCTCTTGGGTGAATTTGCTTCCTTTTTTTCTAGAGCTTTTAGATGTGTTGTCAAGCTGCTAGTATGTGCTCTCTCCCGTTTCTTCTTGGAGGTACTCAGAGCTATGAGTTTCCCTCTTAGAAATGCTTTCATTGTGTCCCAAAGGTTTGGGTACGTTGTGGCTTCATTTTCATTAAACTCTAAAAAGTCTTTAATTTCTTTCTTTATTCCTTCCTTGACCAAGGTATCATTGAGAAGAGTGTTGTTCAGTTTCCACGTGAATGTTGGCTTTCCATTCTTAATGTTGTTATTGAAGATCAGTCTTAGGCCATGGTGGTCTGATAGGATACATGGGACAATTTCAATATTTTTGTATCTGTTGAGGCTTATTTTGTGACCAATTATATGGTCAATTTTGGAGCAGGTCCCGTGAGGTGCTGAGAAGAAGGTATATCCTTTTGTTTTAGGATTAAATATTCTGTAGATATCTGTCAGGTCCATTTGTTTCATAACTTCTGTTAGTTTCACTGTGTCCCTGTTTAGTTTCTGTTTCCACGATCTGTCCATTGATGAAAGTGGTGTGTTGAGGTCTCCCACTATTATTGTGTGAGGTGCAATGTGTGTTTTGAGCTTTACTAAAGTGTCTTTAATGAATGTGGCTGCCCTTGCATTTGGAGCGTAGATATTCAGAATTGAGAGTTCCTCTTGGAGGATTTTACCTTTGATGAGTATGAAGTGTCCCTCCTTGTCTTTTTTGATAACTTTGGGTTGGAAGTCGATTTTATCCGATATTAGAATGGCTACTCCAGCCTGTTTCTTCAGACCATTTGCTTGGAAAATTGTTTTCCAGCCTTTCACTCTGAGGTAGTGTCTGTCTTTTTCCCTGAGATGGGTTTCCTGTAAGCAGCAGAATGTTGGGTCCTGTTTGTGTAGCCAGTCTGTTAGTCTATGTCTTTTTATTGGGGAATTGAGTCCATTGATATTAAGAGATATTAAGGAAAGGTAATTGTTGCTTCCTGTTATTTTTGTTGTTAAAGTTGGCATTCTGTTCTTGTGGTTGTCTTCTTTTAGGTTTGTTGATGGATTATCTTCTTGTTTTTTCTAGGGCGTGGTTCCCGTCCTTGTATTGTTTTTTTTCTGTTATTATCCTTTGAAGGGCTGGATTCGTGGAGAGATAATGGGTGAATTTAGTTTTGTCGTGGAATACTTTGGTTTCTCCATCTATGGTAATTGAGAGTTTGGCTGGGTATAGTAGCCTGGGCTGGCATTTATTTCATTCATTCATTCATTCATTTTTAACCTGTCACATAGACACATCACATTATGTTTTAGACATAACCTACCAACCCTTATTTCCAAAGTTCTCTGTGTGTTTAATAATGCAAAATACAGTTCAACTTCAAAAGTCATCATAGTCTTTAAAAACTTTACCACATCAAAAAATGTATTGTGATATCTTGTAGAAAATTATGTTATTGGTATGTATAATAGAATAATGTAAAAGTTCTTATCACAAAATAAAAATAAATATCTAGGAATAGCAAGTGATGACTATACAAAAAGCCAAAATCAAGCAGAGAAATGAAATCCTCCATTTTTGGGCCTTTTCATGGAGAAATCAGCTTTGGTGTCCCAATTCCTCTACATATGCTATCTTCAGCAAACACATTTTCTCATCATTTAAACTGATTCCATTTCTCACCTCCAGATGTCCTTGTCCAGACATTAGATCATGTCCCATCATTCTGGCATTTCTAATACTCTGGAATCTTTACAGTAGCTTAAACCTTACCTTCATAACATCATGCAACAGCCTCTTGGGGTTTCTTTGCCAGGATTCAAACTCTGTCACACAGCTCTTGGCCTCAGCTGTTCTTAAAGACTGTCTTAGTATTGCATCTTTCATATATTAAATTTAGAAAAAAGTAGACATTGCCACCAAATTTTATGACTGGCCCAAAAGGTAACCTAGTTTCACTGGACCATAGCTGTAACATCATATCTAAAGTTAATGTATCTGAAAAGTTTGACCATGTTTCATCAACACTAGTATCATTGGCGAATATAAAACATACAGAGTTTCCAAAGCTTTTTAATCATTTCCAATTCTAAGGTATGTTAATTTTAGTTTTAAACATATTCAACATATATATTTTTAGTATGAACTCCATTGTACAAAGTTCCATTTCAAGGACTTGTGATTTTGTGATTAAAAATATGAACATAAGATGTTAAAAAATGTATGCACAATGAAATAGTTTGTCCACAGACATCCAAATTCTCTCAATGTGTCTCACATTTTCTAGCCTACATTCTCCATTTAATGTTGCCTTAACTCAAGGGGATTAATAATAAACACCTTCTTACTGAAAATATTTTTTCCAAATTCAATAAAATACAATAAAATAAAAGCCAAGTCAGTTTAAAAGAATTCATTTCTGTTTGCTGGAAAACTCAAGTTGATCGTCCTGTGCTTTAAACTATTTCGAGTATTTGATATGCTCTCTACTTTATAGAGTTTGACTCACACCTTAAGTGTACCCTGAGAAGATAAGATGTTGTGGCAAATAATTTAATAATATTCAGTCAAGTTCTTACAAATCCAAAGTAACCAAAATATCTTTAGAAATCTCCAACCCTTGAAAAAACATATTATCTTGCAGATTTTATAGTATATACACCTGTACTGGCTAGTTTTATGTCAACTTGACACAGCCGGGGTTATCACAGAGAAAGGAGCTTCAGTTGAGGAAATACCTCCATGAGATCCAACTCTAAGGCATTTTCTCAATTAATGAACAAGGTGGGAAGGCCCTTTGTAGGTGGGACCATCTCTGGACTGGTAGTCTTGTGTTATATAAGAGAGCAGGCTGAGCAATCCAGGGGAAGCAAGACAGTAAAGAACATCCGTCCATGGCCGCTGCATCAGCTCCTGCATCCTGATCTGTTTGAGTTCCAGACCTAACCTCCTTGGTGATGTAAGCCAATAAATCCCTCCTTCCTCCCCAAGTTGCTTCGTGGTCATGATGTTCTGTCCAGGAATAAAAACCCCGACTAAGACAACACCCTATCCTGTTACATATATTATGCTATTTTTGTCTAAGCCCAGTTTATAGAGATAATTATGTCTGACAGAAAATAAAGCTCATTAATTTGAACAAAGAGTTTCAATAAAAGAATTTACTGTACTTTTGGAGGGATAATATGTTGAGTCAAAAAATGAGATGAACTGCCTTGTTGCTGCTCTAAGAACTTAAGAGGTTTTTTTTGCAATGATGATTTGTGGGAATTTAAAAAGGTATACATAACTACATGTGTATTGTATGTGTGTGATAGAGAGAGATTATGATAAAGTAATTTGTATTATTATTATTATTATTATTATTAACAATTTTTCATACAATATATTTTGAGCATGTGTCCCATCCCTGAATACCTCCCAGATTTTTTCCAACCATCATACCCACCCAATTTAATGTTCTTTCTCTTTCTTTCTCTCTCTTTTTCTTTCTCTCTCTAAATGAAAAAAGCAAAAAAGCCTGAATCAACAACAACAAAAAATCATGAAATCAAAAGCCTCAGAAAATCACACACACAGACACACACACACACACACACACAGACACACACCACACACACACAGACACACACCACACACACACAGACACACAAAGAGAGAGAGAGAGAGAGAGAGAGAGAGAGAGAGAGAGAGAGAGAGAGAGAAAGCCAAAACAAACATCTTCAAAGAAGTCCACAAAAATAACACGTGTTGTTCAACTCTCTGTAGGTATTAGTCAACTCTGGAATGTGTTTGACATGCACAGCAATATTCCATCAGAAAAAAAAAATGTTCTTTCATATGCCTGAGGGTCTCAATTTAGAACAGAGTCTATGTCCATTTCCCCATGTAAGTGTTGGGATCTCATCTATCTTGAACTTGTGCAGGTTTCATTTGTGCTACCACAGTCTTGTGAATTCTTATGTTCAACACCATTTTGTCTGGAAGAGAATGAAGAGGAAACCATATTTTTATGAAACTTAGTAAATAAGTTTTCTCCACTTAAGAATAAGAACAAATTTGTTGTTAGAGTTATAACATCTGTCTTTTCTAAGTGACCATCTCATTACAGATATGTGTTCATTCCAACTATGAAATAACTAATATAATAATGTAGACATTATTCCAATATTGGTAAATATTTACAAATTCAACTGATTTGGTAAATCAATTCAAAACTGACATTACCAATTTGAAAATTAAATAACTGTTTATTAAAATTACTAAAGTATAAAAATAAGTATGATTGCTATCAGAAAATATTGCCTTAATAAAATTAACATAAGTGAAGTAACAATTTTACTTAATATAGATTCTGTATCTCATATACATCAATACTATTTTAAGATATTATAGTCTTTATTTTATGCATCTGGGATTAGATGACATGCTGAATTTCAGTGCCTGAAATAATAATTAGAGATGGTAGATGACTGGAAGTAAACTGGATTTGATTTTTATACTGATTGTGTTTTTATAATACTAATATTTAAATCCATTGGTTACTACACTAAAGCTTTTTGAATCACTTTTTTTCAAATTTTAAAATATTATGCTATGTCTTACACTACATAGCAAGGCATTATTCAACAGATTCTTACTTTTTTAAATTGTTCTTTGTGAATGACAATGATGTGTAAGAATTAAAATCATCAATATGCTCACAAAATACCTACAATATTTTTAATATGTTGAAGAAATTTTTATATTCTGCATGTGTTAGAAAAATATCTTAATGTTCATTAGACACAGCCCTCGAAGGTATTAGGGTAATTTTTTTCTTTGAGCATAGAGATGGGTGAGTCCTTCAGTAACATTTAGAATTTCTTTTTACCATGAGCATTCTTGAATCTCGACTGTCCTGACCCATGAGAAAATCGAACAGGGTCTGAGAAACCACCTGAGGAGAGAATGGGGAACAAGAAACACAAAGAATGGACAGCAAGACAAAACAAAAACAAAAACAAAAACAAAAAAACAAAAAAAAAAACAAAAAAAACAAAAAAACAAAAACAAAAACAAAAACAAAAGAAAAAAACCTGATCAAGCTGACAAATTTTGTTTTTCCCAGGCAGGTTTTATACCCATAGAAACAGGAAATGGGGAGTGAAAATGATGCAAAATCACTTTGTTTGTGGGGGAATGCACCTGTTCCCCAAAGCAGGGTATTGACTAGGTAAAAAAAAGTTCAGCGGGAGGAACAGAAGAGAGTGGGTTGCTAAGTACCTGCCCACAAGATCTATAGCTATTTGTTCTTACCTGGGACTAGTACTTTCCTACAGAGGCCTCAACTTTTTCCACAGAAAATTCAACTAAGATAGGACTTTTCCACTAAGGCCAAAACTTTGTAAGTAAGGACTTCTGGCTGACAAGGCAGTTAACTTCACCCAGGATCAGTCCCAACACTTGACTATAAATACTGCACCTGGAAATTAAAAATAATATTTATTTGCATGAGATGCAAGCATGAACATGTCTTGATTGGATTAACAAATTTTGGATAGAATGGCTAGAAGATAAATACGAAAAGACAAATTAAAATTAAGTTAACTATTGGGTAAGTAAACCTAATTAATATGCTTTATTGGCAAAACCAGAAACTAATATAGAGAAAACCATCAAAGTTTCAACATTACGGTCAAAAGAGCTATGAAACAAAAACCTTTTTTAAAAGTAGGGATGTGAAAATTTTAATTTCTCATTTGTTTAGTGTTGCATGAGACTGTAGAAAAAATAGTGACAATGGGATAGAAGTCAACATAAGATTCAGATTCACACAAAACATTAAAATAGACAGCATTTCCTAAATAAAAGTGTAATTTCAAAACTTAGTGCAACATTTATTAATAAAATACTATTTGAAAGCATGGGGCAATGAGCAGTCTAAAGCCCACACTAAAATGTTAGCTTATCTTTGGAGTTATTAATAGTATGCCAAAATTGGCATATCTTCCTTTGAGACACGGATGCATTTGATGAAATCATATTCTCTCTAAAATTTTCATAACATCAACACTGCTGACAAGTATGAAGAAAGCAATGATTGATGTTGCAGTAAGTTTGTATTTTATTTTAATTTATTTACATACCAAGTATCCCACCTCCTGATCCCACTTCCTACAGTTCTTCAACCCATTCTTCTTCCCCATTTCCTCTGAGAGGGTGTTCCACAAGCCACCCACCCCATCTCACCTCAACATATCCCACACCAGCATCCCTGATGTATCAAGTCTCTCCAGGATTCAGTCTATCCTTTCCCACTGGGCTGGAAAAAGCAATACTCTGCTACATATGTGCCAGGGGCCATGGACTAGCCCAAGTATGCACTTTGGCTGGTGGCTTAGTCTGTCAAATCTTCCTGGGAGTTTGGGTTAATTGACACTCTTGGTAATCCTATGGGGTTGTCATCTTCTTCAGTTCTTTCAAACTTTTCTCTAACTCTTCTGTATGCGTCCAATGATTAACTGTAATTATCTGCATCTGTCTCAGTCAGTAGTTGTTAGAGACACTAGGGGCCCTGTCTATTAACTGGAGGTGGTCTTTCCAGGTTCCATCTCCCCACTGTTGGGCAGTTCGGCTAAGATCACCACCGAGTTCCGGGAGCCTCTCACATCCCAGGTGTCTGGGACTTTCTAGAGTTCCTAAGAGCTCCCCACCACCAGATTACACGTCTGGTACCTGGATCAGACCCCCTGAAACTGGAATCACGGATGATTTCAACTTACAAAGAATGTGTAGAGAAACAAATATTTTCTCTGGAAGAGCACTGTCTATCACTCCTAACCACTGAGCAATCTCTCCATTTGAAGAATAGTATTTCTTTAGGACAAGATGTCTTGTCTAGAAGTTCTTAAATTGGAAATTATAGATAAAATTCTTTTGTAACATAGGGTTAAATGTCTGAGAATATGTTTTCGTCTTTACTTTAAATAATAGATTAATTTAAAATGTTAACTGTCACTAAACAACATTAATAACTATTTTTCATTCCATTTTTCATGCTGGTTATTGAAGACTAAATAAATAGTCTGATGTTATGCTGGGCATGGTTGTGCGAGCCTTTAATCGCAGCACATGGGAGGCAGAGGCAGGTGGATTTCTGAGTTCGAGGCCAACCTGGTCTACAAAGTGAGTTCCAGGACATCCAGGGCTATACAGAGAAACTCTGTCTCACAAAACCAAAATAAATAAATAAATAAATAAAATAAAAATTTAAAAAAATTAAAAAAGATGTCTGATTTTATTGTGTGAATTGATGCATTTAAAATTAATGCAAAATATAACATATGATTATTCCCACAATGAAGATATCCATAAGATATCTTATGTGATAAAATGTTTTAGCAGTGAACTATATTTTAACAGAGAGATCATTGAGAAGCCCTTAACTTGTGTCCTTTATTATCCGAAATAGTGTGTATTATGTGTATGTATGTATATATGTATGTATGCATTGTATGTGCGTGTCTTTCTGTGAGTGTATATGAACTTTGTGGGGGTGCAAAGAGAAAGCGTTATGAACCAAGCAGTCCAGGAAGGTTGGGGTGGGGTGTCTCCTCTGGAGTTATACAACCCAGGATTTGGCTATATTTGAAGCCAGCAAACTCTAACAATAGTATTGCTAATATCCCCTTCTAAATTTGAATCATATCTCTACACCCATTGCCCAAATTGTTGCTGTATGAACAATATGGATGCTGTAAATTCAAACTCTGTCCTTGTGATTAAATAACAATCTCAGTTAACTACTAAGACATCTCTTTAGATACTCTTTTGTGAACACAGACAAATAATAAAATTCCTCTAGTTTTCGAGCTTTATGATAGCTATGAATTTCAACAAGATATCATAAGGACCTATTAATGATTAGAGGTTTGGCAAAGGTAAGTGCTTGATCATGGACCATTTTCCCCTTTGGTTAATGCCTCAAAAGTTGAATTATACCATATCAGAATATACATGAATATTTGTCTTAAGCATTACACAGAATAAAAAAAAAATAAACAGAATAGGAAAGTGAATGGAAGATAGTTTTGACATTACTAATTAATTTACAAAATAATTTTTAAGATGGAATTTAAAATGAGAAATAGTAAAGGTTATTGAAGTTCTTAAAAAACGAAATTTTTGTGGAGAAAATAATTTTCTACACTAGATCTTTAGGCTAGTCTGTTCCAATAGGGGAAAATAACTGGTATTGGTAAGACATAATTTTTATTTGCAGTATTCAGTAGGCTAATACAGAAAAATCATACTTTCCAAGGAAATTTGAGCTATGTAGTGAGATCCTATGGCTTAATAAGTGTTCTAGTAATACAAGATACCATCACCAGGAAAATATTGTAAAATGAAACCATTTAATCATGACTTGCTTACAGTTTCAGAGATTTAGTTCATTCTTACTGTGGTGGGAGTGCAGTAGCATGTAGAAAGACATGTTAATTGAGCAGTAGCGAGAGAATCTTCAGGTAGAAAGAAGAGAGAAACTCTGGTCTTGTAATGGACATTTTGAAATATCAAAATAATACCCAGTGTCAATACTTCCAAAAATGTTATACCCATTTCAACAAGGTCATACTTATTCCAACAAGTCCATACCTGCTAACTCTTTCAATAATGTTACTCAGTATTTATTCAAATATATGAAACTTATGGGGGCCATTCTTATTCACACTGTTTCTAAATACTTTCTTTTTAATTGGACACTTTATTTATTTGCATTTCAAATGTTATCTCCACTCCATGTTTTCCATCTACAACCCCTATATCCCATCTCCCCTAACCCTGATTCTATGAGGGTGTTCCCCAACCACCTACCCACTCCTGCCTCACCGCTCTAACATTAGGCAAAGAGTGTGGAATAACCACGATACAACTCACGAACTACATGAACTTCAGGAGGAAGTAAGACCAAAGAGTGGATGCTTCCGTCCTAATTAAAACAGGGAACAAAATAATCAAGGGACTTAGATGATGGGAGGGAATTGTGAAGAAGAGAAGTGGGGGAGGGGAGAAAGAAGGGAAGAATAAGGTATGGGAGAAGACAGGAGAGATGTTCAGAGGGTCAGGACATTGAACAGGGGTGTATAGCAACTGGGGGATGAGGAACTGGTGGTAAAAAAGGGAAAGTCCCAGATGCTAAGAAAACAAGAGCTTCCCAGGACTCCAGAAGGATGGCATTAGCTAAAATACTCCCACAAAGGGGACGGGAAAACCTGTCAAGACTAAATATATTTTTTAAAGAAAGAAAATAAAGTATTCTCTCCCTTCCTCTTTCTCTGTTTCTGTCTGTCTATCTGTCTCTGTCTCTGTCTCTCCCTTTCCTTTCCTTCATCTCTCCCTCCATCCCTCCCACTTGATTGTGTGGTGTGGTATGGTGGTGGTGTTGGTAGTGGAGATGGTGTGTGTGTGTGTGTGTTTCTGTGTGTGTGTGTGTGTGTGTGTGTGTGTGTGTGTGTGTGTGTGTGTGTGTGTGTGTGCATGTGAACACAAATATGCCTGTGAAGAAATGCCATGGTGTGCATGTATAGGTCATATGACATCAGAAGTCACTTTTATTTCTCTACAATATAGGACATAAGAGTCAAACTCAGGCAGTCAGGGTTGGCAGGAAACACTTCACCAGTTGAACCATCTCTACTGCCCATAACATAAAGGTCTATATCTAGTTTTGTTTAGTCTATATATAGTTCAGCTGACTATGGATTTACTTTCTTGCTGTATCCTGGCATAAAGACATTCTTCATATTTCTTGAGTAATTGAAAGAAGGAAAGAAGGAAAGAAGGAAAGAAGGAAAGAAGGAAGGAAGAAAGGAAGGAAGGAAGGAAGGAAGGAAGAATAAAATTATAATTTAGAAATGATATGTATTTTAAAGGATGTGATATTTGAAAAAGAATTGTACCACATAGGTTTAGATATATGAACTATTGGCTCCCCCATCGTCTGAGATATAAGAACTCTTGGCTTCCCCAAAGCCTCAGACACATTAGTATCCCAGGTGGTGCTGTTTGATAAGATTATGGAACTTGTATGTCTTAAAGCCTTGCTGGAGGAAGTTCGCCAGTAGAGACAGGCTTTGAGAGTTTATTACATCTCCCCACATCCAGTTCCCTCTCTGTTTTCTGTATGTGGCTGGAGATGTGATCTCTCACCTTGCTGCTATCCCTGCCCACTGCCTCTCCTGACATTGTGAACTATCCCTCAATATTAAGCAAAGAAATAAAAAAAATCATAAAATAAAATAAAATCCCTATCTTTCATAAATCACTTTATGTCATAGTATTTTATCACAACAAGGTAAAAACTAAAATAGAAGACTTCTTTGGAATGTAAGGTGCTGTACATTAAGTTAAAATAATTAAGTCATTAGGTAAATCAATGATATTACTGAAAAAGGACTACTGAAATCCCCATAATTTTATACTTTAGCAAGTAGTATAGTAGTGATGTTACTTTCAGAAATGTACTATGGTTATTTAAAGTATTACTATTAAAGAAAAAATAGATAAATGATATATGAGAACTCTATCCTGACAATGTTTCTGCATATATAAAATTAATCTAAAACAAAAATTGAAGATTACATAATTAAGCTTGAGATATTCCTTCCTTTCATGAATATTCAGTAGGGACATATAATTTAGGAGAAATAACAGATGTTTCAAACCTTTGTTTCATATGGCTTCTGCTACTCTGAAAATGTTTATGCAAACTGATACGCCCAAAATAAAAATCAGTAAAGAAAATTGTATTTGAACACTGACATTCTTATTATGAACCACATATATGTAAACAAATTAAAATAGTAACATAAATATTTATCTTGCTAACATTTAAAATATTGAGTAATGAAGTATTTGTGCATATTTTACTGTCTTCAAACAGAATCTCAACAATTACCTTAGGCTGTTTTTTTAACTCAAAGGCCTCATGTCTTAGTCTTCCAAGTATGGCTGTAGCTATGAGTATTAACTATCACAGCAGCAAAAATTGTTTTAGATATTTACAAGAAAACTATTAGCTGGGATATAGGTATCTGCCCCGTAGATTTTGTAAGAAAAAGAAGAATAAAATATTAATAAATTAGAATATGTTAAAAAAATTCAGTTTTGTTGCTGATTTCCTGAACAGAAAAATAATCATGATTTATATACCATATATCCAGGATTAAGTGTATAAGCTTGTGTGTATTTGTGTGTATGTTTCCGCACACACATGCACATGCACACACATGTGCACGTATCTAACTTATTTCTAAACATATAGCTTACTATAACTCTTCAAAATAAAATATCAGTTAACTCACAAAATGTCATGTTTACATGATAATAGTTCAATTTTTAGGGTAGAAACCTAGATGTCAGAAAAGATACTATTTTTTTTATATTATGAAGATAGTTATATACCCTTGAATATGTTTGACTTTTTCCCTTTAACATAGAAATGAATAATGGTTTGAAAAGTTGGTAATCTTTTTCAAACTTTTTGTTTGATCTTCCTGAGTTTTAAATCATGCACCCAGTCCCACTTATCTCCTCATCACCTTGTATCCCGCTTCTACCATTGCAACCACCCCAACAGAATAAGAATCTCATTGTGGAATTTGTAATGTCACAGTGTATATCCCACAGTGTGCCCTTTTATCTACACTTCTTTGTTTCCAAGTTGTTCATTTTAATGAGTCTTAAGAGGTCTCTGCCTTCTACAATACTATCAGTACTAATGCATAACTGTAACTCCTCTCAGATAAGCTGTTGTTGCCCTTTGTCATGGAGATCCTGTAGTATGGGATCTGTAGGGTGGCCATTTTAATCTAATTCAGCAGTTCAACAATGGGGGTCAATGTTGTGGTGGGGCAATTCAAAGCCCAGGAATTGGGCGTGAGAGGGATCTGGCTAATCAGACCACCAGCTCTGCCACACTACCACAATCTGGGAGAGCTTTCCTGCCCTTCCCAAGCTTCCCTTTCCAAATATGCAGCCAACAAGGGGCAAAAACAACTTTCATGCTACAATACTCTCAGTGCTGTCTCATTTGCGCCCCTGCCATCAAAGCCAGATTTACTGTGCTACCCAGACAAGGTAGAGGGGCCATCCCCGGCTACAGCAAGTAAGGGATGGAGCCAGGTCTCTAGTTCTCACTCCCTCTGAACATGCTCACCAGTAACCCCCCAAACCAGGGCCAGCTCCTCCCTGCTGCTCAGATGAGGTGCATGGCCTAATCTCCCAAGTGCTGCAA
This sequence comes from Mus musculus, assembly GCF_000001635.26. Classification (NCBI taxonomy): domain Eukaryota; kingdom Metazoa; phylum Chordata; class Mammalia; order Rodentia; family Muridae; genus Mus; species Mus musculus. Next base: position 15,657,511 of record NC_000087.7, on the reverse strand, counting down.
GAGGTGATTGGGACATTATTCCTGGGCTCTTGACCCTACCAGGGACAGCTCTCCTGCCAAGGGTGGTGAGGGTAAAAGGGAGGGAAGGGGTCTCTCCATTGTCCAAACCACTGCACAGCAAACAAGAAGCAGGACCAAGTTTCCCATGCCCATGCCTACCAGGCAGCTGATCAGAAAGCCCCAAATCTAGGGCCAGCTCTACTCTGCTGCTCAATCAAGGAAGGCTGTCACTAGAGGCAGGTTTTGAGATCATATATGCTCATGTCTGGCCAGTGTGTAGACAGCCTCTTTTTGCTGCCTGTGGATGAAGATTAGGAGCTCTTGGCTTCATCTCCAGCTCTAACAAAAGATCTTCCTGAAAATTACCATACTTCTTGGCAAGACAATAATGAAATTAACCTCTGAAACTGTAAGTCATCCCCAGCAAATTTTTTTGCTTTATAGGAATTACTGTGATCATAGTGTCTCTTCATAACAACAAAACCCAAATTTCGACACCTTCCATCCTCACCCTCCAATTCATTCTCTAAATTTCTTTCTCACATTCACATTTTATTTTATACTCTATGATAATGATTAAAACGTCCACGAAATAGTAAATAAACAGTAAATTACTAAGATTTCTTTTTGTGAATCTATTCAACATTTTATCATTTTTATCATAAATGTAACACTCTTCTTATTTCGAATACAAATAAAATCTCAAAGTAAAATGAACGGTAATAAAAGGATATTAGCCAAAGAAGTACAGATTTCCTAGGATACAATCCACAGAACTCAAGAAACTTAACAACAAGAAGGGTCCAAGTGAGAACGCTTCAATCACATTTATAAGGGAGAAGAAAGAAATCACAAGAGGCAGAGAAAGAGAGAAAGAGAAAGAGAGAAAGAGAGAGAGAGAGAGAGAGAGAGAGAGAGAGAGAGAGAGAGAGAGAGAGAGAGAGAGAGAGAGAGAGAGAGATTGAGAGAGAACTAGGTGGGAGATTAGGGGGGGGAAATGAACACATTCAGGTATGGGAAGGCAGGAGAAAAGCCATGAGGGCTAGCAGCCCTCCCAAGTCCACTTGCCCAGAGCATAGGAGGAACACTGGCCAGATGTGGGCTATCCTCACTAACCCTCCTTCCCCTGCCCTCATTAGTTTCCACATATTTGGTTCTAAATTTTCATTTTTTATTAAGTCTATGACAATCCTAGAACTGAGGTATCACAAAACTGGTTCATATTTGTTTTCTGCAATGATCACTTTTCATAATATTAAAAGAGCTGGAGTTCTATTCATCTCTCCATGTTAAAATTAACTAGGTCCTAAGATTGCTGTTTTTACTGACTGCATGTGCTGCTGTTCCCAGTCCATGTCTCCATTCAGAGATCAAAAACCCGCAGCAGCCTTATGACTTGACTAGGATAATTGAGAATCCTGAAATGGGTTACTGGGCCCAACTGGCTAATAAAGAAAAGCCACTTGGGATGTCATGGTTTCCATAATTAACGTTTGACATGTGCTGGCTGGCTGATAACTCATCGCCTGACACCCAACAGACTTTACAACATTCATACACAATGTAGAATCAGGGAGAATTTTTATATGTCTGGGGAAAAGAGAACTGTGGCATATGGGGACCCAGAACAATTCTATTATGCTTTTTGGGGTTGTGAAACATCGGGATGGAAGGTATTAAAGGAAGATCTTATCACAGTCACCTGACAGGGGAGGGAATCTGAAGATCAACTTAAGTTCACCAGCCTAGGAAAGCAGGAAAAGGGCTGGGAAACTGGGAAACCTTGGGGCCTCCGATTTTATATTATTGGGGGGAAAAACCTCAAACTCATTTTCACAATTAGGCTCCTGATAAAACCAATAGTAAACCCCCTGAATGTGACTGTAGGACCAAACCGAATTCTGGCAAACACTAAACCTATACCAAGATGTCTTTCCCTGAGAAACCTATGCCAAAATCTGTTCTCAAACCAGTGTTTGTTGACCTCCCAGTCCTTCCCCAGCAGGCTCCCCGCCCCTGTAGATCTGCTCTGGTCAATGATGCTAAAAACCTTTCAGATTTTGACCAGTTCCCAACCAGAGCTAACCTTCCTCTGCTGGCTGTGTTATTATGCCCTACACCCTTTTTATGAAGGTGTTGGATTTATGTCTAAATATAATGAGTCCGAGAGAGACACTGCATGCATATGGTTCCAAGAAGGCAGAACCTTAACCATACAGACCATATCAGGACAGGGGACCTGCCTGGGAAAAGTTCCCTTTTCACATCAACATATTTGTAACCAAAATACCCCCATGGTGCATTCCAAATGGGTTATTTCCCCGAACAGGCATGGTGGGCCTGTTCAACAGGGTGGACTCTGTGTGTGCATGGAGAGGTTCTTAATTCCCCTACTGCAAAGGAGTTCTCTATTTTAGTCCAATTGGTGCCATGCATAACCTATTATTCTGAGGAAATAGTGCTGAAGAACCTAATAGGGCATGTTGGGGGAGACCACAAAAGACAGAAGAGAGAAACTATTTCCCTAACGTTGGCTATAATTTTGGGAGCAGGGCTACCTGGTGCAGACACTGGAATAGCAGCCCTAACATTGTAAGATAATAACTATACAGCCTTAAATTAGATACAGATCAAGACAGCCAATGCTTAGAAAAATCCATTGCACACCTAGAGTGAAATGTAGATTCCCTGGCTGAGGTAGTTGAACAGAACAGACAAGGTTTAGACTTTGTGTTCCTGCATCAGGGAGGCTTATGTGTTGATGTATTCAAAGAATGTTGGTTTTATGTAAATCACCCTGGCATCAAAGAATCACTAGCTAAGGTTAGAGAAAGCATAGAGAGGTGCCAAAGAAAACAAGAAAACTCCAAAATCTGGCATCATTCCCTATTTGATAATTCCCCATGGTTAACTACTCTCATTTCCACAATTAAAGGGTTCCTTATAAGTTTTTTTGTTGCTGCTCACATTTGAGCCAGGCATAATTAAAAAGCTTTTGCAGTATATAATGCCGAGATTAGGGACTATTCAACTGATGGTGATGAGGTCTGTCTTAGTCAGTATTTCTATTCCTGCACAAACATCATGACCAAGAAGCAAGTTGGGGAGGAATGGGTTTATTTGGCTTACACTTCCATACACTTGGTGTTCATCACCAAGGAAGTCAGGACTGGAACTCAAGCAGGTCAGGAAGCAGGAACTGATGCAGAGGCCATGGAGGGATGTTCTTTACTGGCTTGTCTCACCTGGCTTGCTCAGCCTGCTTTCTTATAGAACCAAGACTACCAGCCCTGAGATGGTCCCACCCACAAGGGGCCTTTCCCCCTTGATCACTAATTGAGAAAATGCCTTACAGTTGAATCTTATTGAGGCATTTCCTCAACTGAAGCTCCTTTTGCTGTGATAACTCCAGCTTTGTCAAGTTAACACAAAACTAGCCAGTACAAGGTCCCAGTACAAACCAGTTAGCACAGACGATTTAGGCCTATAAAGAGTCCAAGATTGGCATCTAGCATCACCAAAAAGAGGGGAGAATGTTGTAAACCTCAGATTACTGATACTAGAGAGACTTCAGTGTTGTACAGTCAGAGGCTCCCATCCTCCTTTCCCCCTTCCTACTTCCCCTGCAGCTATACAGATAGCAAACAGGTGGTTTCTGTGCTGCATCCTCCTGCAGCAGACTGGGCTGCCTTTCCCTCCCCTAGAGTTACAATGACAGGGCCCAAAATGAGGACACATTCTCTCTGCCTCTGTGTCTGCAAAAACCAAAACTCCTGCTGGAAAGAACTCCAAGTACCTGTCTTGAGACCTTAGAGAAAAAGCAAGCTCAAGGGACACCATGGAAAAAGAAAAGGTAAGCAGATATCAGGTCACAGACAGATAAAACTGGCCATAAAGTTAGTCCTTGAACAGACACTCATTACCCCATCTCCCACTTCAGTACTATTACACCTTCTAGTCACCTTTTCTGTAAATATTTACACAATTCCTATACTGTATATAAACCCAATGTTTTTTTGGATTCAGGGTCACTTGCTAGCATTCATGCAGTGAATGCTAGTTGGGTGAACGAAGGTTGAACTTGAAAATAAGACTTTTTTGTGAGTTTCAGTAGATTTTGTAATTTCTGGGCTCATCTGGATTTCCTGTGGACCCAGAGCATAATATACTTAGCTATTAAGAATGAGGACACACAAAAAAAAGAAAAAACAAAACCACCACCAACAACAACAAAAACAAAAACAAACAAACAAACAAAAAATGAGAACATCCTGAGATTAATAGGCAAACAGATGGAACTAGAAAATACCATGGTTAGTGAGGTAACTCAGACACAAAAGAACATTCATGGTATGTGTTCACTAACAAATGGATATTAGCCAAAAACCCAAAACCAAACAAAACCAAACCAAACAAACAACAAAAAATACAGAATACACAGGATACAGTCCACAAAACTCAAAGATCTCAACAAGCTGAAGTACACAAGTGAAGACGCCTCGGTCCTAATTGGGAGGGAGAAGAAAGCAACCACAAGTTGGGAGCGAAGAACAAACATGGGAGGGAAAGTGGAAAGGGGTAGAGTAGGGGATGGATTCTGATCTGGTATTGGATAAGGGAAAAAGACTGAAGTCTTAAGGGCCAGCAGAAATAATGGAAATAGGCAAAACCAGGAAATAGGATGTTTCAAGGATGCCCTAGAATGCACCAGAGACCTGGGAGGTGAGAGATTCCAGCTTCTGGCTATTATAAATTAGGCTGCTATGAACATAGTGGAGCATATGTCCTTATTACAAGTTGGAACATCTTCTGGGTATATGCTCAAGAGAGGTATTGCAGGATCCTCCAGTAGTACTATGTCCAATTTTCTGTGGAACCACCACACTGATTTTCAGAGTGGTTGTACCAGCTTGCAATCTCACCAATAATGGAGGAGTGTTCCTCTTTCTCCACATCCCCGCCAGCATCTACTGTCACCTGAATTTTTGATCTTAGCCATTCTGACTGGTGTGAGGTGGATGGAATCTCAAGGTTGTTTTGATTTGTATCTCTCTGATTATTAAGGATGTTGAACATCTTTTTTTTTTCTCGTACATTCTGTATTCCTCAGTTGAGAATTCTTTGTTTGGTTCTGTACCCATTTTTAATAGGGTTATTTGATTTTTTGGAATTCATCTTCCTGAGTTCTTTATATATACTAGATATTAGTCTCATATATGATTTAGGATAGGTAAAGATACTTTCCCAATCTATTGGTCATCTTTTTGTCTTATTGACAGTGTCTTTTGCCTTACAGAAGCTTTGCAATTTTCTGAGGTCCGGTTTGTGAATTCTTAATCTTACAGCACAAGCCATTGCTCTTCTGTTCAAGAATTTTCCCCCTGTGCCCATATCTTAATGGCTTTAATCCACTTTCTTCTCTATAAGTTTCAGTGTCTCTGGTTTTATATGGAGTTCCTTGATCCACTTAGACTTGAGCTTCTTTTTCTTTCTTTTCTAGATATATTGGATTTTTTGCTAATATTCATTATAGAAAAATATGTGAAATGTTCGTAAAAAACATTCCTAAATGTTCCATAACCTTCCCAAACACTGTCTCTAGCTGGAGACCAACTGTTTAAATATATTAGCCTACTCAAAATATTATATATTCAAATCATAATAAGACTGAAGCTATGGTGACAGCTAGAGGCGTAAATTGCTTCTGAGTAAAATTTTCACACTAAATGGACAACTGTGACCATAGAACAGGCACTGAGTTAACATGTCAGTGGTGGGCATAAATATAACACCTCCTGTTTAAACGTGTACACTGTGTTTAAACTGTAAGACAGACTTTGCAACACCTATTCTCTTGTTTGTCTTCCCAATATTTTATTATTGAATAAAGCTTATTTGTATGAATTTTATTACTTGTCTATTTGGTTGTTATATAGGAGATAGGTTGCCAGGCATATTATTTCTATGACGTCTACCTTTGTGATTGCTAGTGTTAGTTGTTAACTTTACTAAATATTGAATTAACTAAAAGTGAAAAGCACTGGATATAAGTGATTTTTGGTTCATTGCCTCATTTGAGGTCTAAAAACCTATCCTAACACTGGGACACATATTCTTGTGCTAGCCTTTGTAAAGCACATAGAAGACCCCTTTGGTTTTTGCCTGCTTGTCTTCATTCTCACAGGTATGCTTGTTCTTTTGAAGGCTTTAGAGTATATTTCTTTGAGAGTCCAACATACACTGAAGAACATCTGGGAAATTCAGTCTTGTGGACAGAAGATCTATTGGATTCCTTGACTTTCTGACCATAGACATCCATTTTTAAATACCTGGGCTGAACCACAGTGTATAAATCCCTCTACAAACACACACACACACACACACACACACACACACACACACACACACACACACACACAGACACACACACACACACACACACACACACACACACACAATTATTTCAGTTTTTTCTTTAAAGAATTTTGACTACCATACCTATCCAATCCTCTGCTACATATATAAAGTAGGGGTTATGGACTAGTACATGTATGCTCTTTGGTTAGTGGCTTAGTACCTGAGAATTCTGGGAAATCTAGTTTTTTCATGGTGTTGTTCTTCCTATAGGGTTGCAATTCCCTTCAGTTCCTTCAGTCTTTGCTCAAACTCTTCCATAGGGGTTCCTGGGTTTACACCAATGGTTGGCTGTAAATATCTGCTTCTGTCTCAGTCAGTTGCTGGCATAGCCTCCTTTAGGACAGTCATGCCATGTTCTTGTGTGAAAGCATATCTTGGTCAATTAACAAATGGACCTCCTAAAACTGAAAAGGTTCTGTAAGGCAAAGGAAACTGTCAATAGGACAAAATGGTAACCGAGTAATGGAGAAAAAATCTTTACTAACCCTACATCTGATCGAGGGCTAATATTCAAAATATACAAAGAATTCAAGAAGCTAGACTCCAGAAAAACAAACACCCTAACGAAAAAAAGAGCTCTAGAGCTAAACAAAATTCTCAATTTAGGAATCTCAAAAGCCTGAGAAGCACCTAAAGAAATGTTCAACATCCTTATTTATAGTGAAACACAAATCAACATCATGCTGAGATTCCATCCTAAACCAATGAGAATGGTTGAGACCAAAATGTCAGGTGAAAATAGCTGCTAGAGCAAATGTAGATAAAAAGAAAACTTTATCTTTGGTAGTGGGATTGCAAAGTGTTTTCCAGATTCCAAAATCTGGAAAATATTATGGCATTTCTTCATAAAATTGGAAATAAGTCTATCTGAATATTCATATATACAACTTCTGGGCATATATCCCAAAATTATCTACCATACCATAAGTAAACCTTCCGTGTTAACAGCACCTTTAATTATAATAGCGGGGGTTCAGGGACTATGCCGAACTTAGGAAATTAATCTGAACAGGTGAGAGGGTGCAACACAAAACCGGATAGCTTCTGGGACAGGCGGAGCCACAGAACCACTGAGTCAGCACCCTTTTCGGGCCACAGACAGCCAACCACCCTCCCAACCAGAGAACAGGTATCTGCCTGGTTCAGAAGGCCTCATCCTCAGGAGCAGTAGGTGCCACCTTGGTTCTGGGATGCCGCCGAACTTAGGAACTTAGTCTGCACAGGTGAGAGTCTGCACCACAGAAGCTGACAGCTTCTGGGACCTGCCAAGCAACACAGCTTCTGGAAAAGGTCCTGTTTTGGGCCCACTTCTTCAGCCAGGAGGAGTCCAAACACAAGATAATCTGTGCACCTTCCCTGTAAGAGGAGAGCTTACCAGCAGAGAGTGCTGGGAGCACTGAAACTCAGAGGAGAGAGTCTGTCTCCCAGGTCTGCTGATAGACGGTAACAGAATCACCAGAAGAACAATCTCTAAACAGAGTCAACTATAACAACTAACTCCAGAGATTACAGAATGGCGAAAGATAAATGTAGGAATCTTACTAACAGGAGCCAACACCACTCACCATCATCAGAACCCAGCACTCCCACTTCGCCTAGTCCAGGGCACCCCAACACACCCGAAATCCTAGACCCAGATTTAAAAGCATATCTCTTGATGATGGTAGAGGAAATCGAGAAGGACATTAATAACTCACTTAAAGAAATACAGGAGAACACTGCTAAAGAGTTTCAAGTCCTTAAAGAAAAACAGGAAAACACAATCAAACAGGTAGAAGTCCTTACAGAAAAAGAGGAAAACACATCCAAACAGGTGATGGAAATGAACAAAACCATACTAGACCTAAAAAGGGAAGTAGACACAATAAAGAAAACTCAAAGTGAGGCAACACTAAGATAGAAACCCTAGGAAAGAAAACAGGAACCCTAGATTTGAGCATCAGCAACAGAATACAAGAGATGGAAGAGAGAATCTCAGGTGCAAAAGATCCCATAGAGAACATCGGCACAACAATCAAAGAAAATGGAAAATGCAAAAAGATCCTAACTCAAAATATCCAGGAAATCGAGGACACAATGAGAAGACCAAACCTATGGATAATAATGGTGGATCAGAATGAAGATTTTCAACTCAAAGGACCAGCAAATATCTTCAACAAAATTATTGAAGAAAACTTCCCAAATCTAAAGAAAGAGATGCCCATGAACATACAAGAAGCCTACAGAACTCCAAATAGACTGGACCAGAAAAGAAATTCCTCCCGACACATAATAATCAGAACAACAAATGCACTAAATAAAGAGAGAATACTAAAAGCAGTAAGGGATAAAGGAAAAGTAACTTATAAAGGCAAGTCAATCAGAATTACACCAGATTTTTCATCAGAGACTATGAAAGCCAGAAGAGCCTGGACAGATGTTATACAAACACTAAGAGAACACAAATTCCAGCCACGGCTACTATACCCAGCCAAACTCTCCATTACCATAGATGGAGAAAAAAAAGTATTCCATGACAAAACCAAATTCACATATTATTTTTCCACAAATCCAGCCCTTCAAAGGATAATAACAGAAAAAAAATACAAGAATGGGAACCTTGCCCTAGAAAAAATAAGAAGGTAATCCCTCAACAAACCTAAAAGAAGACAGCCACAAAAACAGAATGCCAACTTTAACAACAAAAATAAGAGGAACCAACAATTACTTTTCCTTAATATCTCTTAATATCAATGGTCTCAACTCCCCAATAAAAAGATATAGACTAACAAACTGGCTACACAAATAGGACCCAGCATTTTGCTGCTTACAGGAAACTCATCTCAGAGAAAAAGATAGACACTACCTCAGAATGAAAGGCTGGAAAACAATTTCCCAAGCAAATGCTATGAAGAAACAAGCTGGAGTAGCCATCCTAATATCTGATAAGATTGACTTACAACCCAAAGTCATCAATAAAGACAAGGAGGGTCACTTCATTATCATCAAAGGTAAAATCCTCCAAGAGGACCTATCAATTCTGAGTGTCTATGCTCCAAATACAAGGGCAGCCACATTCATTAAAGAAACTTTAGTTAAGCTCAAAGCACACATTACACCTCACACAATAATAGTGGGAGACTTCAACACACTACTTTTACCAATGGACAGATCAAGGAAACAGAAAATAAACAGGGACATAGAGAAAGTAACAGAAGTTATGAAACAAATGGATCTGACAGATATCTACAGAACATTTTATCCTAAAAAAAAAAAGGATATACCTTCTTCTCAGCACCTCATGGTACCTTCTCCAAAATTGACCACATAATAGATCACAAAACAGGCCTCAATAGTTACAAACATATTGAAATTGTCCCATGCATCCTATCAGATCACCATGCACTAAGGCTGATCTTCAATAACAAAATAAATAATAGAAAGGCAACATTCACGTGGAAACTGAACAACACTCTTCTCAATGATAACTTGGCCAAGGAAGGAATAAAGAAAGAAAATTAAGGACTTCTTAGAGTTCAATGAAAATGAAGCCACCTCATACCCAAACTTATGGGACACAATGAAAGCATTTCTAAGAGGAAAACTCATAGCTCTGAGTGCCAACAAAAGGGAACTAGAGATAGCATACATTAGCAGCTTGACAACACACCTAAAAGCTCTAGAACAAAAGGAAGCAAATTCACCCAAGAGGAGTAGACGGCAGGAAATAATCAAACTCAGGGGCAAAATCAACCAAGTGGAAACAAGAAGAACTATTCAGAGAATCAACCAATCAAAGAGCTGGTTCTTTGAGAAAATCAACAAGATAGACAAACCCTTAGCCAGACTCACTAGAGGGCACAGGGAAAACATTCTAATTAATAAAATCTGAAATGAAAAGGGAGACATTAACAACAGATCCTGAAGAAATCCAAAAAACCATCAGATCCTTCTACAAAAAGCTATACTCAACAAAACTGGAGAACCTGGATGAAATGGAGAAGTGTCTAGACAGATACCATTTACCAAAGTTGAATCAAGATCAGGTTAATGATCTAAACAGCCCGATATCCCCCAAAGAAATAAAAGCCGTCATTAATAGTCTCCAAACCAAAAAAAAAAAAAAAAAAGCCCAGGACGAGATGGGTTTAGTGCAGAGTTCTATCAGACTTTCAAAGAAGATCTACTCCCAGTTCTGCACAAACTATTCCACAAAATAGAAACAGAAGGTACTCTACCCAACTCATTCTATGAAGCCACAATTACTCTAATACCTAAAGCACAAAAAGACCCCACAAAGGTAGAGAACTTCAGACCAATGTCACTTATGAATATTGATGCAAAAATCCTCAATAAAGTTCTTGCTAACCATATCCAAGAACACATCAAAACAATCATCCATCCTGACAAAGTAGATTTCATCCCAGGGATGCAGGGATGGTTCAATATACGGAAATCCATCAACGTAATCCAGTATATAACAAACTCAAATACAAAAACCACATGATCATCTCGTCAGAAGCTGTGAATGCATTTGATAAAATCCAACACCCATTCATGATAAAAGTCTTGGAAAGATCAGGAATTCAAGGCCCATACCTAAACATGATAAAAACAATCTACAGCAAACCAGTAGCCAGCATCAAAGTAAATGGTGAAAAGCTTGAAGCAATCCCACTAAAATCAGGGACTAGACAAGGCTGTCCACTCTCTCCCTACCTATTCAACATTGTACTTGAAATCCTAGCCAGAGCAATTAGACAACAAAAGGAGGTCTAGGGGATACAAATTGCAAAGGGAGAAGTCAAAATATCACTTTTTGCAGATGATATGATAGTATGTATACGTGACCCTAAAAATTCCACCAGAGAACTCCTAAGCCTGATAAACAGCTTCAGAGAAGTAGCTGGATATAAAATTAACTCAAGTCAATGGCCATTCTCTACACAAAGGACAAACAGGATGAGAAAGAAATTAGGGAAACAACACCCTTCTCAATAGCCAGAAATAATATAATATACCTAGGCGTGACTGTAACTAAGAAAGTGAAAGATCTGTATGACAAGAACTTCATGCCTCTGAAGAAAGAAATTAAAGAAGAACTCAGAAGATGGAAAGATCTCCCATGCTCATGGATCGGCAGTTTCAATATATATAAAAATGGCTATCTTGCCAAAAGCAATCTACAGATTCAATGCAATCCCCATCAAAATTCCAACTCAATTCTTCAACGAATTAGAAAGAGCAATCAGCAGATTCATGTGGAATAACAAAAAACCTAGGATAGCAAAAACTCTTCTCAAGGATAAAAGAACATCTAGTGGAATAACCATGCCCAACCTAAAGCTGTACTACAGAGCAATTGTGATAAAAACTGCATGGTACTGGTATAGTGACAGACAAGTAGACCAATGGAACAGAATTGAAGACCCAAAGAAAAATTTACACACCTATGGTCACTTGATCTTTGACAAGCAAGCTAAAACCATCCAGTGGATAAAAGACAGCATTTTCAACAAATGATACTGGCACAACTGGCTGTTATCATGTAGAAGATTGCGAATTGTTCCATTCCTATATCCTTGTACTAAGGTCAAATCTAATTGGATTAAAGAACTCCACATAAAACCAGAGACACTGATACTAATAGAGGAAAAAGTTGGGAAATGCCTCGAAGATATGGTTACAGGGGAAAAATTTCTGAATAGAACAGCAATGGCTTGTGCTGTATGATCGAGAATCGATAAATGGGACCTCATAAAATTGCAAAGCTTCTGCAAGGAAAAAGACGCTGTCAATAAGACAAAAAGACCACAAACAGATTGGGAAAGGATCTTTATTTATCGCAAATTGTTAAGGGGACTAATATCCAATATATATAAAGAACTCAAGAAGATAGACTTTATATAATCAAATAACCTCTCTAAAAATGTGACTCAGAACTGAAGAAAGACTTCTCACCTGAGGAATACCGAATGGCAGAGAAGCACCTGAAAAATTTTCAACATTATTAATCATCAGGGAAATGCAAATCAAAACAACACTGAGATTCTACCTTCACACCAGTCAGAATGGCTAAAATGATAAATTCAAGTGACAGCAGATGCTGGCGAGGATGTGGAGAAAGATGAACATTCCTCCATTGTTGGTGGGATTGTAAGCTTGTACAACCACTCTGGAAATCAGTCTGGACGTTCCTCAGAAAATTGGACATAGTACTACCGGAGGATCCTGCAATACCTCTTCTGGGCATATATCCAGAAGATGTCCCAACCGGTAGGAAGGACACATTCTCCACTATGTTCATAGCAGCCTTATTTATAATAGCCAGAAGCTGGAAAGAACCCAGATGCCCCTCAACAGAGGAATGGATACAAAAAATTTGGTACATTTACACAATGGAGTGCTACTCAGCTATTAAAAAGAATGAATTCACAAAATTCCTAGGCAAATTTTTGGACCTGGAGGGCATCATCCTGAGTGAGGTAACCCAATCACAAAAGAACTCAAATGAAATGTACTCACTGATAAGTGGATATTAACCCAGAAACTTAGTATAGCAAGATATAAAATACAATATGTAAAACATATGAAACTGAAGAAGAAAGAAGTCCAAAGTGTGGACACTTTGCTCATTCTTATAATTGGAAACAATCACCCATGTAAGGAGTTACATAGACAAAGTTTGGAGCTGAGACAAAAGGATGGTCCATCTAGAGACTCTCATGGATAAAAGAACCTCTGGTGCAATCACCATGCCTGACACAAAGCTGTACTACAGAACAATTGTGATAAAAACTGCATGGTACTGATATAGTGACAGACAATTAGACCAATGAAATAGAATTGAAGACCCAGAAATGAACCAGCACACCTATTGTCAATTGATCATCTACAAGGGAGCTAAAACCATCCAGTGCAAAAAAGACTGCATTTTCAACAAATGGTGCTGGCAAAATTGGTGGTTATCATGTAGAAGAATGTGAATCAATCCATTCCTATCTCCTTGTACTAAGGTCAAATGTAAGTGGATCAAGGAGCTCCACATAAAATCAGAAACACTGAAACTTGTAGAGGAGAAAGTGGGGAAAAGCCTCAAAGATATAGGAACAGGGAAAAAATTCCTGAATAGAAGAAAAATGGCTTGTATTGTAAGATTTAGAATTGACAAATGGGAACTCATAAACCTGCACATCTTTTGTAAGGCAAAAGACACCTTCAATAAGACAAAAAGGTCACCAACAGATTGTGAAAGGATCATTCACTATCCTAAATCAGATAGGGGACTAATATCAAATATATATAAAGAACTCAAGAAGGTGTACTCCAGAAAATCAAATAAAAAACGGGGCTCAGAGCTAAAGAAAGAATTCTCACCTGAGGAATACCGAATGGCTAAGAAGCACCTGAAACAATGTTCACCATCCTTAATCAGCAGTGAAATGTAAATCAAAATAACCCTGAGATTCCATCTCACACCAATCAGAATGGCTAAGATCAAATATACAGATGACAGCAGATGCTGGCAAGGATGTGGAGAAAGCAGAAAACTCCTCCATTGTTGGTGGAATTGCAAGTATTAAATCAACTCTGGAAATCAGTCTGGCGGTTCTTCAGATAATTGGACATTGTACTACCATAGGATCACACAATACCTCTCCTGGGCATATATGCAGAAGCTGTTCCAACTAGTAAGACACATGCTCCACTATGTTCATAGCAGCTTTATTTATAATAGCCAAAAGCTGGAAAGAATCCAGATGCCTGTCAACAGAAAATGGTTACAAAATTGTGGTACATTTACACAATTCTACTACTAATAGTACAGCTATTAAAAAGAATGAGTTTAAGAAATTTATAGGCAAATGGTTGCACCTGGAGAGCATCATCCTGAGTGAGGAAACTCAATCACAAAAGAATGCTAATGATATGTACTCACTAATAAGTGGATATTAGCCCTGAAACCTAGAATACCCCCAAGATATAAGATACAATTTTCCAAACACATGAAACTCAAGAAGAACGAAAACCAAACTGTGGACACTTTGCCCCTTCTTAGAATTGGAGACAAAATACCCATGGAAGGAGTTACAGAGACACAATTTGGAGCTTAGACAAAAGGATGGACCATCTAGAGATTGCCATATGCAGGGATCCATCCACTAATCAGTCTCCAAACACTGACACCACTCCATACACTTGCAAGATTTTGCTGAATGGACCCTGATATAGCTGTCTCTTGTGAGATTATGCCAGGGCCTAGCAAACAAAGAAGTGGATGCTCACAGTAAGCTATTTGATGGATCACAGGGCCCCCGATGGAGGAGCTAGAGAAAATATCCAAGCAGCTAAAGGGATCTGCAATCCTCTAGGTTGAACAACATTATGAGCTAACCAGTACCCCAAAGCTCTTGACTGTAGCTGCATGAGTATCAAAAGATTGCCTAGTAGGCCATCACTGGAAAGAGAGCCCGATTGGGCATGCACACTAATTATGTCCCAGTACAGGGGAACGCCAGGGTCAAAAAGTGGTAGTGAGTGGGTAGGGGAGTGGGGGAGGGGAAATGTATGGGGGACTTTTGGGATAGTTTTGGAAATGTAAATGAGGAAAATACCTAATAAAATACATTAAAAAGAGATTGAGACTGAAGAAGAAAAAAGACAAAGAAAAAAAGAGAATGGCTGAGGAAAGAGAAAATAGACGAGATAGAAGCCTTGAAAAAAAATGTAACTAGGTTTGTGGCTGTACTCACAGGTGATAAAGAAGTTTATAGAAAAAGTAGACAAAGTAGGCAGAAAGACTACCTGGGTAACGCAGGGCTGAGAAGACCTCAGAACTCCAGAGGACCTCTACGACCTTTTAGATAAGGACCAATGTGCATACCATACAGAAAAGGAACACTGCACAATAGACTGTCCCAAAAAAGAAACAAATACAAGACAGCTCAAGGTTTCTCCCCTAAAAGATGATGACTAGGAGAGTCAGGGCTCAGACCCCTCCCCAAGCCTGGGGCAATCTTAATTGTGGAGGGGACCCCCACAGATTTCATTATTGATACTAGAGCAGAGATTTCAGTCCTGGAAGAGCCACTGGAGAAATTGAATACAACAACAACAACAACAACAACAACAACATCAACAACAACAAAAAAAACACCAAAAAAAAAAAAAGAACAAAACAAAACAAAACAAAATAAAGTCGTAATTGCTACTGATCAGAAACCATACTCTTGGACCACTGATAAGAAAGTTAATTTAAGAAGAAGCCAAGTAACTCATTCCTTCCTCAACATTCTTGAATGCCAACCCCATTGTTGGGCATAGATTTACTATCACATTAAAAGCCCAAATAAACTTCTCTTTGGAAGGAAATTCAATCTATTGATAAGCCCCTCTCTCTATAATTTTAGTTTCAAAATTAGAAGAAGTATATAGATTATATGAGCCTCAAGCCACATCGAGAAAAGGTCTAGAATGGACCTGGTTAGAGATATTATTTTCACGCCTGGGCAGAGATGGAAGGTATGGGAGAGGCAAACAGGGTGCCCCCCCATCATTGTAAAGCTGAAAACTGGTGCGACTTCTATTGGGATACAACTATACCCCATGAGCAGAGAGGCCCAAGAGGGCATCAGACTTCACATTCAAAGGCTCATAGAACTAGGTGTTTTGGTCCCTTGTCAATCTCCCTGGAATACTCCATTACTACCAGTTAAAAAGCCAGGCACTAATGTTTATCTGCCAGTACAAGACTTAATAAAAGTAAATGAAAGAGTATGAAATATTCATCCTACTGACCCTAACTCCTACAATCTACTTAGTTCTCTCCACCCTGACAGACATTGTTATATAGTCCTGCACCTGAAGGACACATTCTTCTGCCTAAAACTACATCCCATGAGTCAGGTAATCTTTGCTTTCAAGTGGAGAGACCCAGATTAGGGATAGGCTGGACAAACTAACTTTGAGACATTTACCTCAAAAATTCAAGAACTCTCCTATTCTCTTTGATGAAGCCTTCCACTCGGACTTGGCAATGTTCAGGTCAGTAATCCCCCAAGTTTTTCTTCTTCATTATGTTATGACCTGCTTCTTGCTGCCACCAACGAAAAATGGTACAGACTGGGAACTGAAAAAATACTGGCAGAATTGAGGGAGTTGGGATACAAGGCATCTGCTAAGAAAGCCCAGAATTGCCAGACAGAAGTAACCTATTTGGGTTATAGTCTCAGGGAAAGGAAATGGTGGCTGACAGAAGCTTGGAAAAAGACTGTAACTCAAATCCCCATCCCAACATCCTTAAAGCAGGTGAGAGAATTTGTGGGAATGCCTGGGTTTTGTAGACTCTAGATTCCAAGCTTTGCCACTCTGTCAGCCACACACTACCCCTTTACTAAAGAGACTGGGAATTTCTCATGGACCCCCATACAACAGTAGGCCTTTAAAGAGATTAAAAAGGCCTTGCTTAGTGCACCAGCCCTAGCCCTGCAAGACATGACTAAGCTTTTCACTCTATGTAGAGGAATGAGCAGGAAAAGAAAGTGGGTTTCTGATCTAAGCTCTGGGGCCATAAAAACAACCTGTGGAATACTGGTAAAAAAAACAAAAAACAAAAAACTAACAAACAAAAAACAAACAAAAAACAAACAAACAAACAAATAAAAAACTAGACACAGTGTCCAGTGGATGGCCATTGTGCTTAAAAGCTATCGATGCTTTGGCCCTATTTCTCAAAGATGCTGATAAACTGATTCTAGGTCAATAAATGATAGTGGTAGACCCGTGCCTTAGAAACCATCATTAGACCACTGCCTGATCGCTCGATGCCTAAATCTCACCTGACCCATTATCAGAACCTCTTACTGACTGAGAGAGTGCAGTTTGTACTACCTGCTATCCTGAATTCTGCCACCTTGCTGTCAGAAGCTTACAAATCCCTTCCAGAGCACCAGTGTAGGTGCATCCTGACAGAAGAAACCGGACCTAAGAAAGACCTCACTGATCAGCCATGGCCAGACTGCCCCAACTGGTGCACGGATGATAGCAGGTTTTTGGTTAAAGGTAAGCAAAAGGCAGGGGCAGCACTGGGCAATGGAAAACAAACCATCTGCACCAGCACCTTGCCTGAAGGGACATTAACCCAGAGAGCAGAGCTAATTGCAGTCACACAAGCTTTGTAGCTGGCCAAAGAGAAAAACAACAATATCTACACAGACAGCAGGTAAGTTTTCACCACCACTCACATATGTGGGACAATCTATAGGGAACGGGGGCTACTCACTTCTGCTGGGAAAGATATTAATAATAAAAAAAAATTTGATCTTATTAGAAGCCAAAACTTCAAAGTAAATTAAAAAAACAAAAAAACAAAAAACAAACAAAACCTAACAAAACAAAACAAAACAAGAACAAAACAAAAAAAAAAACAAAATAAAACAAAATAAAACAACAACAACAAAAACAAAAACAAAACAAACAAAACAAAACAAAATAAAACAAAAACAACAACAAAACTAGACACCATACATTGTCCTGGTCACCAGAAAGGCCTTGATGCCAGAGGGAAAGGAAATCAGGTGGCTTACCTGGCTGAAAAACAGGTGGCTCAAAGAGAAAAATAAAGAACTTAAAGACCATTATAAACTCATAGACACAGGCTTTGAATAAACTCAGAAGATCAGGAACTAATTGGCAAAATACCTGAGATATGTGGGTACACTCCTCAGAAAGTAGCTAAGACCCAAGATGGTTGATATTATCTGCCCACAAGAAAAGGGCAACAATTTGTAGGCAGTCTGCACAGGCTCACACATTTGGGAAATAAGAAGCTCAAAGAAACTGTTAAGAGCTCAAACTACTATGTTATAAAAATGTCTGACATTGCTCAAGATAGTGCTAATAAATGCCAAGCCTGTGTCCTCATCAATGCCGGACACAACAAGATCGCCCCTGGAATGTGGCTAAGCTGTAACTGTCCAGAGTCATACTGAAAATTAGATTTTACTGAAGTTAAACCAGCCAAGTACAGTAATAAATATCTATCAGTTTTTATAGACACTTTTTCAGGTTGAGTAAAGCCTTCCCCAATAAGAAAGAGACCTCCAATATTATGGAAAAGAAGATATTAGAGGAAATTTTTCCAAGATTTAGCATCCCTAAGGTACTTTCCTCAGACAATGGCCCCTCCTTTGTTACCCAAGTAAGTCAAGAGTTAGCCAGACAATTGTGGATCAATCAGAAGTTACATTGTGTTTATAGACCCCAGAGTTGAGGACAGGAAGAGCAGATGAATAGAACATTAAAAGAAACCTTGAATAAATTGGCTTTAGAGACTGAAAAAAAGATTGGACAACTCTCCTTCTCTTCACTTTCTTCCAAGTACAGAACATTCAAGGAAAATTTAAACTTACACCCTTTGAAATTCACCATGGGGGACTGCCCCCATTAACAGAAGCAGGGAGAATGTGTGACCATGATGTTCCTTTTTTCCCAAACCCTTCTAGCTCCCTTGAAGGCCTTAGAACTGGTTGGAAAGGACACCTGGAAATTGCTGAAAAAAAAAAAAAAGGAACGAACCAGGAACTAACCACAGTGACACATAAAAGTCAAGTAGGGGACCCTGTCCTGGTCTGGCATCATTGTTCCAGGAACCTTGATCCCAGATACAAGTCCAGCTGCTCCTCCAGCATGTGCCTGGTTACCCATCCTGACCATACCGAGGTCCACTAGCCTGGCCCTGCTCACACTCTGAAGACACTGCAGAGGATCCTCCTCCCTCCCTGCTACCACTGACGAGAGACTCTCTAGTCTCATTTGCGGGGCTTCTGGGGCTCTCAATGTTACAAATCCTAAAGATGCAAACTTATGTTGGCCTTATTTGACAACTGGGCCAGAGGTTTAATTTTCCCAGTTCTAAGATAGGAACTATATACTAGAAGGAGTGGGGAATGTGTGACCCCCAACTTAAAGTGTTTCTCCCAGGAAGGTAAAGCCTCTAGATGTTCCCCAAACTTGTTATCCCTGATCTCTGAAAATACAGCCAGAAAGAACCTCTTTTTCTCTATAGCCAGCAAAAAGGCTTTTTGTTTCTATACTTTACAACCAGAGATGCCTCCCTTCCTGTGCCAAGGACAATAAGATAAAAATTCAGAAAAATCTCACTCCACACTCCTGCCCTATAAATTTCAGCAAGGACACCCAGAAGAAAAGAACTCTCCTCCTAACACCTCCCAACTCTTCCCAACTTCTACGAACTCTCCTCCCAACTCCTCCCAATTCCTCAGCTAGCTGTTAAAATCCCTCTACTGTCATTTTTCAGGGTCAAACTCCTCTGCCCTGCATTGTGGAGGGACTTCATCCTCAGCTTGCTGATAATAAAACCTCTTGTGTTTTTGGAGATATTTGACTGTTTCTTGAAGAGGCCAGAAGAGGGCATTACATCTCTATAGACCCTATAGCATAGGGGAATAATTTTAGGTTTCACAGAAATCATAGTTTTCCTTAAAACACATACAGATGACTTTGCATCCAACATTTAGAACTAATGTTTACCTGGAGATGTAGCTCAGTGGTAAAGCACCAAGTAACAGCTATGAGTTTCATCTTCAGTTGTGGAAAAATCAAAACAAAAGAAAACAAAAAATAAAACAACAAAAAAAACAAAACAAAATTAAAAAAACAAAAAGCAACCAAATAATCAAACAAACAAAAAAATTCAACCAACCCACCAAATTAAAAAAAAAAAACAAAAAACAAAAAACAAAAAAAGATCTTGGTTCCGGGACTCAGCAGAACTTAGGAAATTAGTCTGAACAGGTTAGAGGGTGCGCCAGAGAACCAGACAGCTTCTGGGACGGGCGGAAGCACAGAGCCGTTGAGGCAGCAGCCTGGGCGGGCCGCAGACAACCGGCCACCATCCGGACCAGAGGACAGGTGTCCGCCTGGCTTGGGAAGCGACCTCAGCCTCAGCAGCAGCGGTCGCCATCTGGGTTCCGGGACTCCGCGGGACCTAGGAAATTAGTCTGAACAGGTTAGAGGGTGCACCAGAGAACCGGACAGCTTCTGGGACGGGCGGAAGCACAGAGCCGCTGAGGCAGCAGCCTGGGCGGGCCGCAGACAACCGGCCACCATCCGGACCAGAGGACAGGTGTCCGCCTGGCTTGGGAGGTGACCTCAGCCTCAGCAGCAGCGGTCGCCATCTGGGTTCCGGGATTCCGCGGGACCTAGGAAATTAGTCTGAACAGGTTAGAGGGTGCACCAGAGAACCGGACAGCTTCTGGGACGGGCGGAAGCACAGAGCCGCTGAGGCAGCAGCCTGGGCGGGCCGCAGATAACCGGCCACCATCCGGACCAGAGGACAGGTGTCCGCCTGGCTTGGGAGGCGACCTCAGCCTCAGCAGCAGCGGTCGCCATCTTGGTTCCGGGACTCAGCAGAATTTAGGAAATTAGTCTGAACAGGTTAGAGGGTGCGCCAGAGAACCGGACAGCTTCTGGGACGGGCAGAAGCACAGAGCCGCTGAGGCAGCAGCCTGGGCGGGCCGCAGATAACCGGCCACCATCCGGACCAGAGGACAGGTGTCCGCCTGGCTCGGGAGACGGCCTCGGCCTCAGGAGCAGCGGTCACCATCTTGGTTCCAGGACTCCCTGGAACTTAGGATTTTAGTCTGCACAGGTGAGAGTCTGCACCACAGAAGCTGACAGCTTCTGGGAACTGCCAAAGCAACACAGCTTCTGAGAGAGGCCCTGTTTTGGGCCTTCTTCTTCGACCAGGAGGAGGTCCAAAAACAAGATATCTGCGCACCTTCCCTGTAAGAGAGCTTGCCAGCAGAGAGTGCTCTGAGCACTGAAACTCAGAGGAGAGAATCTGTCTCCCAGTTCTGCTGAGAGACGGTAACAGAATCACCAGAAGAACAATCTCTAAACAGAGTCAACTATAACTACTAACTCCAGAGATTACCAGATGGCGAAAGGTAAACGTAGGAATCCTACTAACAGGAACCAAGACCACTCACCATCATCAGAACCCAGTACTCCCACTTCGCCCAGTCCAGGGCACCCCAACACACCCGAAAACCTAGACCTAGATTTAAAAGCATATCTCATGATAATGGTAGAGGACATCAAGAAGGACTTTAATAAATCACTTAAAGAAATACAGGAGAACACTGCTAAAGAGTTACAAGTCCTTAAAGAAAAACAGGAAAACACAATCAAACAGGTAGAAGTCCTTACAGAAAAAGAGGAAAAAACATACAAACAGGTGATGGAAATGAACAAAACCATACTAGACCTAAAAAGGGAAGTAGAAACAATAAAGAAAACTCAAAGTGAGGCAACACTGGAGATAGAAACCCTAGGAAAGAAATCTGGAACCATAGATTTGAGCATCAGCAACAGAATACAAGAGATGGAAGAGAGAATCTCAGGTGCAGAAGATTCCATAGAGAACATCGGCACAACAATCAAAGAAAATGGAAAATGCAAAAAGATCCTAACTCAAAATATCCAGGAAATCCAGGACACAATGAGAAGACCAAACCTACGGATAATAGGAGTGGATGAGAATGAAGATTTTCAACTCAAAGGACCAGCAAACATCTTCAACAAAATTATTGAAGAAAACTTCCCAAATATAAAGAAAGAGATACCTATGAACATACAAGAAGCCTACAGAACTCCAAATAGACTGGACCAGAAAAGAAATTCCTCCCGACACATAATAATCAGAACAACAAATGCACTAAATAAAGATAGAATACTAAAAGCGGTAAGGGAAAAAGGTCAAGTAACATACAAAGGCAAGCCTATCAGAATTACACCAGATTTTTCACCAGAGACTATGAAAGCCAGAAGAGCCTGGACAGATGTTATACAGACACTAAAAGAACACAAATTCCAGCCCAGGCTACTATACCCAGCCAAACTCTCAATTACCATAGATGGAGAAACCAAAGTATTCCACGACAAAACCAAATTCTCACATTATCTCTCCACCAATCCAGCCCTTCAAAGGGTAATAACAGAAAAAAAACAATACAAGAACGGGAACAATGCCCTAGAAAAAACAAGAAGGTAATCCCCCAACAAACCTAAAAGAAGACAGCCACAAGAACAGAATGCCAACTTTAACAACAAAAATAACAGGAAGCAACAATTACTTTTCCTTAATATCTCTTAACATCAATGGTCTCAACTCCCCAATAAAAAGACATAGACTAACAAACTGGCTACACAAACAAGACCCAACATTTTGCTGTTTACAGGAGACACATCTCAGAGAAAAAGATAGACACTACCTCAGAATAAAAGGCTGGAAAACAATTTTCCAAGCAAATGGTATGAAGAAACAAGCTGGAGTAGCCATCCTAATATCTGATAAGATTGACTTCCAACCCAAAGTCATCAAAAAAGACAAGGAGGGGCACTTTGTTCTCATCAAAGGTAAAATCCTCCAAGAGGAACTCTCAATTCTGAATATCTATGCGCCAAATACAAGGGCAGCCACATTCATTAAAGAAACTTTAGTAAAGCTCAAAGCACACATTGCACCTCACACAATAATAGTGGGAGACTTCAACACACCACTTTCACCAATGGACAGATCATGGAAACAGAAACTAAACAGGGACACACTGAAACTAACAGAAGTGATGAAACAAATGGATCTGACAGATATCTACAGAACATTTTATCCTAAAACAAAAGGATATACCTTCTTCTCAGCACCTCATGGTACCTTCTCCAAAATTGACCACATAATAGGTCACAAAACAGGCCTCAACAGATTCAAAAATATTGAAATTGTCCCATGTATCCTATCAGATCACCATGCACTAAGGCTGATCTTCAATAACAAAAAAAATAACAGAAAGCCAACACTCACGTGGAAACTGAACAACACTCTTCTCAATGATACCTTGGTCAAGGAAGGAATAAAGAAAGAAATTAAAGACTTTTTAGAGTTTAATGAAAATGAAGCCACAACGTACCCAAACCTTTGGGACACAATGAAAGCATTTCTAAGAGGGAAACTCATAGCTCTGAGTGCCTCCATGAAGAAACGGGAGAGAGCACATACTAGCAGCTTGACAACACATCTAAAAGCTCTAGAAAAAAAGGAAGCAAATTCACCCAAGAGGAGTAGACGGCAGGAAATAATCAAACTCAGGGGTGAAATCAACCAAGTGGAAACAAGAAGAACTATTCAAAGAATTAACCAAACGAGGAGTTGGTTCTTTGAGAAAATCAACAAGATAGATAAACCCTTAGCTAGACTCACTAGAGGGCACAGAGACAAAATCCTAATTAACAAAATCAGAACTGAAAAGGGAGACATAACAACAGATCCTGAAGAAATCCAAAACACCATCAGATCCTTCTACAAAAGGCTATACTCAACAAAACTGGAAAACCTGGACGAAATGGACAAATTTCTGGACAGATACCAGGTACCAAAGTTGAATCAGGATCAAGTTGACCTTCTAAACAGTCCCATATCCCCTAAAGAAATAGAAGCAGTTATAAATAGTCTCCCAGCCAAAAAAAGCCCAGGTCCAGACGGGTTTAGTGCAGAGTTCTATCAGACCTTCAAAGAAGATCTAATTCCAGTTCTGCACAAACTTTTTCACAAGATAGAAGTAGAAAGTACGCTACCCAACTCATTTTATGAAGCCACTATTACTCTGATACCTAAACCACAGAAAGATCCAACAAAGATAGAGAACTTCAGACCAATTTCTCTTATGAATATCGATGCAAAAATCCTCAATAAAATTCTCGCTAACCGAATCCAAGATCACATTAAAGCAATCATCCATCCTGACCAAGTAGGTTTTATTCCAGGAATGCAGGGATGGTTTAATATACGAAAATCCATCAATGTAATCCACTATATAAACAAACTCAAAGGCAAAAACCACATGATCATCTCGTTGGATGCAGAAAAAGCATTTGACAAGATCCAACACCCATTCATGATAAAAGTTCTGGAAAGATCAGGAATTCAAGGCCCATACCTAAACATGATAAAAGCAATCTACAGCAAACCAGTAGCCAACATCAAAGTAAATGGAGAGAAGCTGGAAGCAATCCCACTAAAATCAGGGACTAGACAAGGCTGCCCACTTTCTCCCTACCTTTTCAACATAGTACTTGAAGTATTAGCCAGAGCAATTCGACAACAAAAGGAGATCAAGGGGATACAAATTGGAAAGGAGGAAGTCAAAATATCACTTTTTGCAGATGATATGATAGTATATATAAGTGACCCTAAAAATTCCACCAGAGAACTCCTAAACCTGATAAACAGCTTCGGTGAAGTAGCTGGATATAAAATTAACTCAAACAAGTCAATGGCCTTTCTCTACACAAAGAATAAACAGGCTGAGAAAGAAATTAGGGAAACAACACCCTTCTCAATAGTCACAAATAATATAAAATATCTCGGCGTGACTCTAACTAAGGAAGTGAAAGATCTGTATGATAAAAACTTCAAGTCTCTGAAGAAAGAAATTAAAGAAGATCTCAGAAGATGGAAAGATCTCCCATGCTCATGGATTGGCAGGATCAATATTGTAAAAATGGCTATCTTGCCAAAAGCAATCTACAGATTCAATGCAATCCCCATCAAAATTCCAACTCAATTCTTCAATGAATTAGAAGGAGCAATTTGCAAATTCATCTGGAATAACAAAAAACCTAGGATAGCAAAAACTCTTCTCAAGGATAAAAGAACCTCTGGTGGAATCACCATGCCGGACCTAAAGCTTTACTACAGAGCAATTGTGGTAAAAACTGCATGGTACTGGTATAGAGACAGACAAGTAGACCAATGGAATAGAATTGAAGACCCAGAAATGAACCCACACACCTATGGTCACTTGATCTTCGACAAGGGAGCTAAAACCATCCAGTGGAAGAAAGACAGCATTTTCAACAAATGGTGCTGGCACAACTGGTTGTTATCATGTAGAAGAATGCGAATCGATCCATACTTATCTCCTTGTACTAAGGTCAAATCTAAATGGATCAAAGAACTTCACATAAAACCAGAGACACTGAAACTTATAGAGGAGAAAGTGGGGAAAAGCCTTGAAGATATGGGCACAGGGGAAAAATTCCTGAACAGAACAGCAATGGCTTGTGCTGTAAGATCGAGAATTGACAAATGGGACCTAATGAAACTCCAAAGTTTCTGCAAGGCAAAAGACACCGTCAATAAGACAAAGAGACCACCAACAGATTGGGAAAGGATCTTTACCTATCCTAAATCAGATAGGGGACTAATATCCAACATATATAAAGAACTCAAGAAGGTGGACTTCAGAAAATCAAACAACCCCATTAAAAAATGGGGCTCAGAACTGAACAAAGAATTCTCACCTGAGGAATACTGAATGGCAGAGAAGCACCTGAAAAAATGTTCAACATCCTTAATCATCAGGGAAATGCAAATCAAAACAACCCTAAGATTCCACCTCACACCAGTCAGAATGTCTAAGATCAAAAATTCAGGTGACAGCAGATGCTGGCGAGGATGTGGAGAAAGAGGAACACTCCTCCATTGTTGGTGGGATTGCAGGCTTGTACAACCACTCTGGAAATCCGTCTGGCGGTTCCTCAGAAAATTGGACATAGTACTACCGGAGGATCCAGCAATACCTCTCCTGGGCATATATCCAGAAGATGCCCCAACTGGTAAGAAGGACACATGCTCCACTATGTTCATAGCAGCATTATTTATAATAGCCAGAAGCTGGAAAGAACCCAGATGCCCCTCAACAGAGGAATGGATACAGAAAATGTGGTACATCTACACAATGGAGTACTACTCAGCTATTAAAAAGAATGAATTTATGAAATTCCTAGCCAAATGGATGGACCTGGAGGGCATCATCCTGAGTGAGGTAACACATTCACAAAGGAACTCACACAATATGTACTCACTGATAAGTGGATATTAGCCCAAAACCTAGGATACCCAAGATATAAGATACAATTTCCTAAACACATGAAACTCAAGAAAAATGAAGACTGAAGTGTGGACACTATGCCCCTCCTTAGAAGTGGGAACAAAACACCCTTGGAAGGAGTTACAGAGACAAAGTTTGGAGCTGAGATTAAAGGGTGGACCATGTAGAGACTGCCTTATCCAGGGATCCACCCCATAATCAGCATCCAAACGCTGACACCATTGCATACACTAGCAAGATTTTATCGAAAGGACCCAGATGTAGCTGTCTCTTGTGAGACTATGCCGGGGCCTAGCAAACACAGAAGTGGATGCCCACAGTCAGCTAATGGATGGATCACAGGGCTCCCAATGGAGGAGCTAGAGAAAGTACCCAAGGAGCTAAAGGGATCTGCAACCCTATAGGTGGATCAACATTATGAACTAACCAGTACCCCGGAGCTCTTGACTCTAGCTGCATATGTATCAAAAGATGGCCTAGTCGGCCATCACTGGAAAGAGAGGCCCATTGGACACAGAAACTTTATATGCCCCAGAACAGGGGAACGCCAGGGCCAAAAAGGGGGAGTGGGCGGGTAGGGGAGTGGGGGTGGGTGGGTATGGGGGACTTTTGGTATAGCATTGGAAATGTAAATGAGCTAAATACCTAATAAAAAATGGAAAAAAAAAAAAAAAAAAAAAAAAAAAAAAAAAAAAAAAAAAAAAAAAACCTAACAAGCAAACAAAACACAGCAACAAGTCTCACAAATGAAATATGAGTCTGACAAGTTTACCTAATTAACTGTATAATGTAAACTGAGCAAGAAAACCAATTTTCTATTGTAAGGAAACAAACAAAACCAGCATTAAACACTTTAGGAGCCTAAACTTAGGTATGATTAGAGCAATAGAAATAATAATAATAATAATGGTAGTGACTACAGCAGAACAAATCTCACAGGGGGGCTAGAGAGATGGTTATTTTGGTAAATTTCTTTCTGTGAAACTATATGGAATTAAGATGGGGGTCTAGAATTCCCGTTAAAAGTACATTCTGCAGGCCAGTGCTGAGTAGGTGGAGACAGATGGCTGGCTAGCCAGCCTAGTGGTTTTTGTGAGCTGCAGATTCAGAGATATCCTGTCTCAACTTTTAAGTTGTGTCAGACAGTGGTGGCACATGCCTTAATACCTGCAGTTTTGAGGAAGAAGCAGGGAAATTTCTGAGTTTGTGGCCACCCTGGTATAAAGGGTGAGTTCCAGGACAAACAGATCTATACAGAGAAACCCTGTCTCATAAAAAAAAAAATAGTTGGAATATAATTTAGGATAAAACAGTTGTCTATTTCTGACGTCCTTATGCACACATACACTGAAATGTATACACATCGTTTTTTTTGCTGAAACTCTTTTTACCATTTACACAATCTATTCAAATTATGGTGTTTTTATTTCTTTTCTGGAAATAGAAAATATTAAGAAAGTGTCATATTTTTATTATCTCCACTGTATAATAAAATTAAACATCTATCGAGAGAAATGATCCAACATACTTTAAAACACACACACAGGGCAGGGAATGAAAGATGACTTAGGAACCGCCAGACTGATTTCCAGAGTGGTTGTACAAGCCTGAAATCCAACCAACAATGGAGGACCTGGGCATATATCCAGAAGATGCCCCAACGGGTAAGAAGGACACATGCTCCACTATGTTCATAGCAGCTTTATTTATAATAGCCAGAAGCTGGAAAGAACCCAGATGCCCCTCAACAGAGGAATGGATACAGAAAATGTGGTACATCTACACAATGGAGTACTACTCAGCTATTAAAAAGAATGAATTTATGAAATTCCTAGCCAAATGGATGGACCTGGAGGGCATCATCCTGAGTGAGGTAACACATTCACAAAGGAACTCACACACTATGTACTCACTGATAAGTGGATATTAGCCCAAAACCAAGGATACCCAAGATATAAGATACAATTTCCTAAATACATGAATCTCAAGAAAAATGAAGACTGAAGTGTCGACACTATGCCCCTCCTTTGAATTGGGAACAAAACACCCATGGAAGGAGTTACAGAGAAAAAGTTTGGAGCTGAGATGAAAGGATGGACCATATAGAGACTGCCATATCCAGGGATCCACCTCATAATCAGCATCCAAACGCTGACACCATTGCATACACTATCAAGATATTATTTAAAGGACCCAGATGTAGCTTTCTCTTGTGAGACTATGCCGGGGCCTAGCAAACACAGATGTGGATGCTCACAGTCAGCTAATGGATGGATCACAGTGCTCCCAATGGAGGAGCTAGAGAAAGTAGCCAAGGAGCTAAAGGGATCTGCAACCCTATAGGTGGAACAACATTATGAACTAACCAGTACCCCGGAGCTCTTGACTCTAGCTGCATAAGTATCAAAAGATGGCCTAGTCGGCCATCACTGGAACGAGAGGCCCATTGGACTTGCAAACTTTATATGCTCCAGTACAGGGGAATGCAAGGGCCAAAAAGGGGGAGTGGGTGGGTAGGGGAGTAAGGATGGGTGGGTATGGGGAACTTTTGGTATAGCATTGGAAATATAAATGAGCTAAATACCTAATAAAAAATGGAAAAAAAAAAGAAAGATGACTTAGACATTAAGAACACTTGTTGCTCTTGGACAGAACCAAGGTTTAGTTCTTAGGACACACATAATGGCTCACAACAATTTTTAATTCAAGATCCAGGGGACTTTGCCATCCTAGTCTAGTTTCTAAGAGCACAAGAAATGAATGTTGTATAAACACCAGACATGCATGTTGTAAAAATACAAATGTGTAAAAACACTTTAGGTAAATAAACAAAACAATTTAGAACTACCCACGACAGTCCCTTCAACTAAAACAAAGTAGGAGAGACTTCTTTGGTGTTTTGTTTTGTTTTGTTTTGTTTTTTCTTACTTTCAAGTTAGTATTGCAAACTTGAATAATGGAAAAACTCTTAGTAGTAGTGGAAGCTAAAATACTACCTCATTTTTGCTACTGTGATGATAGATGACTGATAAATCCTCTCTCACCCTTTGTAGGAATGTGTAAACAGGGCAAATCAGCAATGGGCTTGGCTAAGATTGTTTTGCTGCTGTCCAAAACCTGTTACTCAGTATGCTTTGTGATGGCCAGGAAGCTGAGTTCCTGAGGAAGTAAAGTTCTTGAGGAAGCATGGTAGGGAGAAGTCTCTGTGGAGGGATTCAGTGAACTGTTGAAAGATGTTTAATCCTGGTTCAGCTGGGGGTCCCAGTGGGATGATGGTGGAGGGATGGAGGTGTTACTAAAGGAGAAAGGAGAGCAGGTGACCCTCATTGGACTCCTGTGGTTAATGCTTCTGGATTCACAATCAACTTTACCCTAGAAAAACAGAAAAATTTTTCGCTATGGGCAGGAGATTGAACAAATTATCACCTAGCAGAAACCAGGAAGGCTAGGGAATTGGAGACCCTAAAAGTATTCTTGGGGCCTGGGGATGTGAGTTGTGAGTAAACTGGGGGTCAGTTAGTGGTGGAAACAGACTAGATCCTTTTCTGTACTGCTGCTGCCCACCAGGAATTCATTAAAAACAAACTGAAGACCAGTCTTCATTTTCCTTTACCTGGTTTTGAAAGACCAGATTTCCAAAATTTGTATATATAGGCACCAAAGTGCTTCCAAATCCAGAGGCTCCTCTCAACCTCAGAAGAGCTGGTACTTCAGACATAATTCAGGGAAGGCTGTGTTTATGTATGTGTTGTTTTGGTATAGGAAGGTAAGCTCTAACTCTATATTTCAGTATTATCTCAAAGCACATGTGCAGTGTGGACTGGCCTTGAAAATGATGTACTCAGGCTTACAAATTTACTGGGGCCTAAGGAAACATGTCTTCTATATTTTTTATATATAAATTTTATTTTTTATTTATTTATTTTTTTCATTGTTGAAGATTGAATGCAGAGCTTCTTTGTGTAGCATTAAAATATAAGTCCAGTCAGGCAAAAAGTATTTCATTAATATTTGCAAAAAAAAAATTATATATCTTGTTGTATTACCAACCAAGAACAGAATCTCCAGTAACTAATGATAATTAGAATGCAAATTCTGAAGAAGTAATTGGATATACACTATAATATGTTCAAACTTATTATTTCCTTCTTAGTGTAAGTATTTCAATGAAAGTATAATTGATTTTATAGCAAGTAATCTATATTAATATTTTGCATATGATGTATATTCCAAACAATAATTCTGAATGATTAATCTTTAATTTTAATGGTTTTCTTGGAGGGTATAGTGGTGTGG
The DNA here is from genome assembly GCF_000001635.26 of Mus musculus. Lineage (NCBI taxonomy): Eukaryota > Metazoa > Chordata > Mammalia > Rodentia > Muridae > Mus > Mus musculus. The sequence goes on along the minus strand of NC_000087.7, from coordinate 15,626,849 downwards.
GTCAAACTCTCATTGTCATGTCTGTAGGTCAAACGCTGAGCCATCAAACTCTAACATCTGCATTCTTACTTTTTAAAACTTTAATTTTTTTATAGATTTCCAGTACAAAATCTTCTGGGAAAATTTGAAGGTACATTTTTGGATATATAATTTTTTAAAACTATATAGTATTAGCATAATTTCTATATTAGGAAATATTAGTTAATATACTGTATGACATCATAGTGAATTTTTCTTTTTATATGTAGTGTTTTGTAACTATTTTTATTTTATTTATTTATTTTTTTAAATTAATTAATTTATTTTTTTTACTAGATATTATCTTTCTTTACATTTCAAATATTAGTCCTTTCTTTGTTTCACCCCAGATAATCCCTATTCCATTTACCCTCTCTGTGTTTCTACGAGGGTCTTCCTCCATCCACCCATTTTACACTCCCCACCCTGGTACACGCTTACAATGGGGAATCAAGCCTTCACAGGACCAAGAACCTCTCCTCCCACTGATGTCTGACAAGGTCATACTCTGCTATATATGCAGCTGGAACCATAGGTTGGTGCTTAGTCCCTGGGTGCTCTGGAGAGTCTGGTTGGTTCATATTGTTGTTCTTCCTATAAGGTTGCAAACCCATTCAGCTCCTTCAGTTCTTCCTGTAACTCATCTACTGGGGACGCCATGATCAGTCTGATAGTAGTCTTTGAGAATCAGCCTCTTTTCTTGCCAAGAAATGGCTGAGCTTCTCAGGAGATAGACATATTTGGCTCCTGTCAGCAAGCACGTGTTGGTATCCACAACAGTGACTGGGTTTGGTGTCTGTATATGGGATGGATCCACAGGTTGGGCAGACAATGGATAGTTATTTCTTCAGTCTCTGCTCTGGACTTTGTCTCCATATATTTTCCAAGGAGTATTGTGTTCCCATTCTAAGAGGGATTGAAACACCCATACTCTCATCTTCTTTCTGCTTGACCTTCATGTGGTCTGTTAATTACATTTTGGATATTCTGAATTTTTAGAATAATATCCCTTCATCAGTGAGTGTGTGCCATGTTTGTAATTTTGGGATTGGGTTACCTCACACAGGATGATATATTTTATATCCTTCCATTTGCCTGTGTATTCAATGAAGTCATTGTCTTTGTATCATTAGCATATGTTTTTATCTCTATTGCTCTATTTTACAGCTTGAGGTCGAGGATGATTCCCCCTGAAGTTCTTTTATTGTTGAGAATAGTTTTTCCGTATCCTGGATTTTTTTTTATTCCAGATGATTTTGTAAATTGTTCTTTCTATCTTTATGAATAATTGAGTTTGAATTTTGAATGAGATTTCACTGAATGTATAGATGACCATTTTTACTGAATTAATCATGCCAATCTATGAGCATGGGAGGTCTTTCCATCTTCTGAGATTTTCAAATTCTTTCTTCAGAGACTTGAAGTTCTTGTCACACAGATCTTTCACTTGCTTGGTGCGAATAACAGAAAGGAATTTTCTACTTTAAGTAAATGTTAATAATATTTTAAATTTTGATTTACATTTGTTGTGGAAATTCAAAAGTTTTCCACAAAGATTTAGAAATGTACTTTATGGGTTATTATGTTTAACAGTATGGAAAAGAGTCAGTTACATATACAGGCAATTTGTATATTTTAATTGAATTGTGTTTTACACTAAGTCTTAACTGAGTCAATATAGGAAAAAAAATTAGACCTTCTATTTGGCAGAACAGAATAAAACCCTACTTTGAAATACAATTAAGAAGGAGCAATTTGCAAATTCATCTGGAATAACAAAAAACCTAGGATAACAAAAACTCTTCTCAAGGATAAAAGAACCTCTGGTGGAATCACCATGCCTGACCTAAAGCTTTACTACAGGGCAATTGTGATAAAAACTGCATGGTACTGGTATAGAGACAGACAAGTAGACCAATGGAATAGAATTGAAGACCCAGAAATGAACCCACACACCTATGGTCACTTGATCTTCGACAAGGGAGCTAAAACCATCCAGTGGAAGAAAGACAGCATTTTCAACAATTGGTGCTGGCACAACTGGTTGTTATCATGTAGAAGAATGCGAATCGATCCATACTTATCTCCTTGTACTAAGGTCAAATCTAAGTGGATCAAGGAACTTCACATAAAACCAGAGACACTGAAACTTATAGAGGAGAAAGTGGGGAAAAGCCTTGAAGATATGGGTACAGGGGAAAGATTCCTGAACAGAACAGCAATGGCTTGCTCTGTAAGATCGAGAATTGACAAATGGGACCTAATGAAACTCCAAAGTTTCTGCAAGGCAAAAGACACCGTCAATAGGACAAAAAGACCACCAACAGATTGGGAAAGGATCTTTACCTATCCTAAATCAGATAGGGGACTAATATCCAACATATATAAAGAACTCAAGAAGGTGGACTTCAGAAAATCAAATAACCCCATTAAAAAATGGGGCTCAGAACTGAACAAAGAATTCTCACCTGAGGAATACCGAATGGCAGAGAAGCACCTGAAAAAATGCTCAACATCCTTAATCATCAGGGAAATGCAAATCAAAACAACCCTGAGATTCCACCTCACACCAGTCAGAATGGCTAAGATCAAAAATTCAGGTGACAGCAGATGCTGGCGTGGATGTGGAGAAAGAGGAACACTCCTCCATTGTTGGTGGGATTGCAGGCTTGTACAACCACTCTGGAGATCAGTCTGGCGGTTCCTCAGAAAACTGGATATAGTACTACCGGAGGATCCAGCAATACCTCTCCTGGGCATATATCCAGAAGATGCCCCAACTGGTAAGAAGGACACATGCTCCACTATGTTCATAGCAGCCTTATTTATAATAGCCAGAAGCTGGAAGGAACCCAGATGCCCCTCAACAGAGGAATGGATACAGAAGATGTGGTACATCTACACAATGGAGTACTACTCAGCTATTAAAAAGAATGAATTTATGAAATTCCTGGCTAAATGGATGGACCTGGAGGGCATCATCCTGAGTGAGGTAACACATTCACAAAGGAACTCACACAATATGTACTCACTGATAAGTGGATATTAGCCCAAAACCTAAGATACCCAAGATATAAGATACAATTTCCTAAACACATGAACCTCAAGAAAAATGAAGACTGAAGTGTGAATACTATGCCCCTCCTTAGAAGTGGGAGCAAAACACCCTTGGAAGGAGTTACAGAGACAAAGTTTGGAGTTGAGATAAAAGGATGGACCATGTAGACACTACCATATCCGGGGATCCATCCCATAATCAGCTTCCAAATGCTGACACCATTGCATACACTAGCAAGATTATGCTGAAAGGACCCTGATATAGCTGTCTCTTGTCAGAGTATGCCTGGGCCTAGCAAACATAGAAGTGGATGCTCACAGTCGGCTATTGGATGGATCACATGGCCCCCAATGAAGGAGCTAGAGAAAGTACCAAAGAAGCTAAAGGGATCTGCAACCCTATAGGTGGAACAACATTATGAACTAACCAGTACCCCGGAGCTCTTGACTCCAGCTGCATATGCATCAAAAGATGGCCTAGTCGGCTATCACTGGAAAGAGAGGCCCATTGGACACGCAAACTTTATATGCCCCAGTACAGGGGAACGCCAGGGCCATAAAAGGGGAGTGGGTGGGTAGGGGAGAGGGGGTGGGTGGCTATGGGGGACTTTTGGTATAGCATTGCAAATGTAAATGAGCGAAATACCTAATAAAAATGGAAAAAAAAAAGAAATACAATTAATTTTCTAAAAAAGATCATCTGTCTTTCTATCTATCTATCTATCTATCTATCTATCTATCTATCTATCTATCTATCTATCTATCTATTTTCTATCTATCTATCTATCTATCTATCTATCTATCTATCTATCTATCTATCTATCTATCTATCTATCTATCTATCTATCTATCTATCAATCTATTTATCTATCTATCTGTAAACTTTAATTTTGAAAATCTAAAACATGAAATAAAACTTCTCTGATAATCTCTTAGGGAAAAAAATCTGTAATTACTTCCCATTTGATGATTTTTTACTGCTATTTTTCTTTTTATAGTATGAAAAGAACAATTTAATTTTTTTGAGCGTTCTTTTCCTATTTGTATAAATTTGACTGCTTTCATTACTTTACTTTACAGGGAAATGATCAACAACAAATTATATGAGCAGTATAAAAATATGTTTCAGATGTTGTATGTGGGTGTACAGAAATTCAATAAAGAACAAGAAGAAACAATGGTTGGTATAATAAATAATTTTATAACTAACCGCGTATACCTATATATTAATTAGGAATGGAGAAACCAGGCTTGTGTTTGACACATGAAACTAAATTAAGTCTCATTATCTAACTATACTTGGTTCTTTTCTAGTCCTACTGAATTGTAAATCAGAGAGGTATGGTTACATACTATACCAATGAAAACCACTAAGAATTTTAATGGAGACGAGATCATAAATTTCCAAGAGGCAGACATTTGCTGAGAGATGAAGAGAGGATTACCAGTTTTTACAATATGTCAGCCTCAGGTATAGTTGAAAGATAGACAAAGATTACTTACTGTTGTCATCTGGAATCTGTCGTTAATTTTAGAAAACCAACTCAACCTAGCAAATTAGTTTTTACAATCCTAAACTTAGTCCCTATTTAGTAAAAAAAAAAAAAAAAACAGTGTATGGAAACAACTTTCCTAACAAGCCTGGCAAAATACTTCTGTGGAAGATTATCACCAAACTATTTATAAACTAGTCATCAAATGGTTTCCAAGTAAGATCTGAGGCAATTACCATATTAACCATTTTTTTTAATTTGGTTGGTTAATTGTTTGGGGGGTATTCAATTTGAAATGAACAGGAGATCATTCCCTGCCTGCGAACAACGTGGAGGGTGCTGCCATTATGAGTCAGTTCAGGAAAGAGATAGGGACTACAGATAAAAATTAAATAAATACTCCAAATGAAGGCAATTTTTAAACCTTTCATAGTATGACAAAAAACACTGTAGTCATTTACAGACCAAAAGCTAGAACCTCTTTGTAGTGTGGGCATTGGGCTTACCAGCCTAGTCTCAGTATACTAACTTACTTGGAAATTATCATAAAAAATACACTGAATATTTTGACTTTAGATCTCTAAAAACCTCAGAAATACTTATCAAAATAACAGACTACAATAAATTCAACAGAATAAGTAAATAAATAACCTCAACCCTACCCAAAAAAAAAAAAAAAAAAAAAACCTGTAAGGACAAAACAACCTCTCAAATTTAAAACCATTAAAACCCTAAAACTCTAAATAACCCAAAGATCTTTACCCTCCTTCACCCCCCAAAAAAAAACCAAACCTGAAACCTGAAAAATACTAAAAAGCCCGAAAAAAAGCCTAAAACATTAGAAAAAATAAATCAGAAAAAAAAATCTAGAATCTTTAAACAAACACTGAAATAGTCCTAAAATCCCCCCCCAAAAGAAAAGAATAATACAATTCTGAAAACACACCTATCAGTTAGGCAGGCATTCAACTTACAGAGTTTAGCCGGCTTCTGAGTGCTGGTGTAAAAGGGGAATAAAACTATACTTGACTCCTTTTTGTTTGTATAATTGTTTTCTAAAAGATTTTTTTTTCTCTGTGGGTGAGTATATGTGTGTGATGTGTCTGTGTGTGTGTGTGTGTTTACCAAAGAGGTCATCAGATCGTCTAGAACTAGAATTGCAGGTGGTTGTGAACAACCATGTGGGTGTTAGAAATTGAACCCTGGTCCTGTGCAAAAGCAATCAGTGGGCCTAAGCAGTGAGCTATCTCCTCATTCTTTTCTGCTTGCTCTAATCTCTACTTCACTATTCATCTTGCCCAAATATGTCTTTAACTCCTACTTCTTCTGTCTGTTTTTATGTGATGAATTCTCCTTTGCTTTTCTCTTGTTTCTCCAATTTCTTCAGCAAGATTCTGCATTTTCTTTTGTTTTGGAAGATTCTAATGGAAGTCTAAATCCAGACTTTAGGGCAGTTACTTAAAATTCTTGCTGGTGGTTCTGACAATGGTTTCCTCATTTTTTTTAATTAGGTATTTTTTCATTTACATTTCCAATACTATCCCACAATTTCCCGCATACCCACCTCAACAACCCCCCCCAACCACATCTTGTCCCTGGCATACCCCTGAACTAAGGCATATAAAGTTTGCAAGACTGATGGGCCTCTCTTTCCAATGATGACCAAATAGTCCATCTTATGAGACAACTGCAGCTAGAAACATGAGCTCTGATATGCTGCTAGAAAAATGAGCTCTGAGGGGTTTCTTTAGTTCCAGTTTAGTTATATTGTTGTTCCACTTATGGGATTGCAGACCCCTTAAGTTTCTTGTGTACCTTCTCTACCTCCTCCATTTCTGTCCCTGTGATTCATCCAATAGCTGACTGTGAGCATCCACTTCTGTGTTTGCTAGGCCATGGCATAGCCTCACAAGAGACAGCTAAATCTGGGTCCTTCCAGCAAAATCTTGCAGTGTATGCAATGGTGTCAGTGATTGGAGGCTGATTATGGGATGGATCCCTAGGAATGGCAGTCTCTAGACGGTCCATCCTTTTGTCTCAGCTCCAAAGGTAGTCTCTGTAACTCTTTCCATGGGTATTTTGTTCCCAATTTTAAGAAGGGGCACAGTGTCAGCATTTTGGTCTTCAATCTCCTTAAGTTTCATATGTTTTGAAGATTGTAACTTGTATTTTGGATATTCTAAGTGTCTGGGCTAATACCCACTTATGTCACCACTAGGGTACTGGTTATTCTCCTCTGCTTCTCATTTGGTCAGAGTGATTTTCATTTTTATCTCATTTGTCTAAGATGCCAGCATGCCCTGCTTATAGACTGTGGTACAACAGATGTTTAACTTTCATAACTATTGGGTAGTGTTTTGATTTTTCTGTGTTTGCCTGAAGGAATAAAGGGGATTATTCCTCCAGCCCATAGTGACAGGCATGCTTTAGAGAAGTCAGGACTAGTGGTTCTCAATCTTCAAAATGTTGTGAAATTTAATATACAGCTCTACAACAATAATGTTATTTCATTGCAACTTCATAAATATAATTTTGCTATAGTCATGAATTGTAAAGTATATATCTTATAAACAAGATATATGATATGTGACACTTGTGAAAGAGTTGTTTGAACACTCAGATGAGTCTCATTCCATGGTTTGAAAAGCACTAATTTGGACATAATGGGGCTACAGCTGCCAATGTAGACTGTTCATCCAGTGTTGCTGGTCAGAAGTCTCCGTACTTTGAAGGCAATGGGTTTTCCCAGGAAAGGCTTCTTCTGAGTCCCCAATCTTCTGTCAACACCTGTTCACCTTGGTGATGATCACTGATGTATCAAATGACCATACTTAGTAAATTAAGTAATACAGTTTTCTTTTCCACCCTAGAAAGTGGGGATTCTAAAAATATGTCTACTAGCTAAAAGCAGTGATGGTGCTCTTCCTAGGATTCCTTACATAGTGTCCTCCTTGGATGTTCCTCTCTGATCTATACTCACCATCTATGTTACTTCCTCTCATGAACAGCACACATGATAACACTCAACCCATCTGATCTTCAGTCAGCAGAAATATACTAATTATATTTCGCATATGGCCCAGTTGCTCATGATTCTGAGGCATAATCATGCATGTTGTATTGCCAAACAGAATGACACTAATTGTCTAATATATAATGAAGCATATTTTGTATGACTTATTTCAGGAGTCTATATATTCAATGATGAACACACCATCAGCAAACGAATGAATTCTTGTGAGATGATGTCATCACAGTGGGATCCAATGTGCTAGAAAGAGAAAAGAGGGAACCAAATTCCCTTTCATAATTACACCTTTTCTATAACAGCATTATTAAATTATTTTTTATATAGGTCATATCCCTCCTGACCCATTCAATTTCTTCCAAATATATTCACAGCTAGGGATTAATTTTCAGAAAATTATTTTGGGGAAACACATGTGATTATTTCAACATCTATAGTAGTGTGGGGGCATTATTCTCCCTACATCATGTACACTTAAGATCTTTAGATACCTCCTTCCCTGTGATAGCCTTGCAGCTCACTGAGTGACATGTGCATTTGATGATAAATGATACACAAACATTGAAGCACATTACCAGATCCTGTCACCCATATCAATCTCAAAATAGCAAGAACCACACGTGAGTAGAAAAATACAAATACATTTTATAGTGTCTTGAAGCTAAAATCCCCAAATTAATCAAAATATTATTTGGACTCTGTTACTTTATACCAGTGTTTTTTTAAGTGTACAAGTCGCAGGCCTTTTCTTTGACCCTTTGCACAGGTTTATAGTGTCCTTTTACCATCTTCATCCTCCACACTATCTTCCATTGCTATCAGATCTCCCCCCTGCTGCTGCCCTTACTCTTCCAAAATACCTCCTATTTTTTAATGTCCCTCATTAAATTTATATTTTCACAAATGTCATTTTGAGTTTTACTTGTCTATCCTAATATATTGTATTTTACCGTTCCATCCATTTTTTAAAAACAAAGCCCTGCACTAATACACATAGATGAGAAATATATTAATCTCTCTCTCCCCCCTCTCTCTCTTTCTCTCTCTCTCTCTCTCTCTCTCTAACTCTCTCTCTCTCATTTTTAAGACATTCATCCAGTAGTTGACATCTAAAATCACTCCATAGCATGTATGTTTCATACAGTGAGGCAATCAATATTGATGATATGGATATGTAGTGGTCCTTCTTAGATTTTTTTTTGTGTGTGTGTGTGAACTTAAATCAACATGGGAAGATAGAATCTCAGATAAAGAACTTCCTCCATCACATTGGCCTGTGGCCACACCTTAAAGAATGTATTTTTTTTTTGATGACTGTTTTTGAAGGATCTAGCTTTCCATGGATAGTGTCATATCCTATGCAGAGGATGTACAGGGTGTGGTGGGGACCATGGAAGGTACTGAAAAGGATTTTTTTTGAAGAACTGAAGATCTATGTGCCATAAACAATTAAAGTGTCCTCTAATTTGTAAGAAAATTTTATATGTACCTGTGTCCAGTATTCTGTCTACACACATTTCAAAAGTAAAATTTCCTCATCTATTTCATGATGTTTTACTGCATTTTATCTATGAAATTCCTTATAATCAGAAGTGTTGGTAAATTATAAAAACCATTAAAATATGACTGGGAGATATCAGGTTGGTTTTAACTTCATCACAACTATGTAAGCATGCCCAAGATCTATGTTTTCCTCTTACTTTCCAAAGAATTCATAATTCATGATTGCCATTGGTTTCAATACATGTCATTTAACCCTGTCAAATTCCAGCTTTGTTTGCATAAAAATAGTCCTCCTCTAAGTGTGGGTTTTCATAAAGTGAAAATTGGTGTTCTATCCAGTGTGCTGCCTCAAAGAGTCTGGCAATATTTATGATAAGAAGCACAGCTTAAAGATAACCAAGGGAAAGGTTGGAACATGAAAAATAACCACCATGGATGATGTCAAGTCAGAAACAGAAGACTTTCTCAGAACGAAAATAAAAACAAAAATGAAACAAAACAAAACACACACCAAACAAATAAATAAAAATCCAACAACCAAACAATAAAAACAATGCAAGGGTGAACTTCTTTGGCAGAATATTACTCAGATCATCAGGCCTTTCAGTTGGGATTTCATTTTTTATTTCTAGCAGGCCATATGAAAAGGTAAAGTCGAGATGCTGAACGTTTCTGAGTGTAACTAGGGAAGGAACCAGCCTGAGAGGGTTTCTATGATGTACATTGAACTAGTGTGATGTCACAGAGCACTGCCTGGAGGTTTCCCATCTATTCCACTTGGAGGCGCTAGAATCCACTGAAGGTGAGTTCACTATCTTCACAGTGGTGTGTCAAAGCCAGGTCATTTTTTCCCACAGGGTTTTCGTGCCTCATCTGTATCAGGAGACAGAATCTTGACGACTAGGATATTTTTCTTTGGGTAAGTACATTTATGAAGTAATTGGGACCCTGATAGCTACAGAAAGCTAAAAAATTTCTCTCCTACAGTGAGTTACTGTACATTCTACTTTCCCCATGTTTATTAGCTAGGGAGATGGATGGTCTAGGTTAGTTTATCTCCTGAATTTATTATCCTTGCTAACAATATCTAGTTTACAATTCCACGAAAATGCCAAAGCTCCTCTTTGTCCATGTGCACGCTAGAAGATATTAGTTCTTAATGGCTGATATTGCCTCGACTTGTTGAGTTCTTCTTAAGTTCAGAGATGCAATGGCTTCATCAAATAATCATGAAGCTGGGTCAGGAGAAACAATAAAGTACGACAGTGGTGTGCTGTGTCCCTGGGCAGATATTTGTGAATGCAGGCACTTAGCTCAGAGCTTGCACGTACAAGAGAGTCGTGGTTACCCCTCTGGCCTTTTTTTTTTTTCTTGATCATTGGGGAGTAATAATCATAGCACCACCTAAATTTACATAGAAATTCAAGGAGAGGGTCCTCCTCAGCGATGATTTTCGTTTGTTTTCTTGTACTTGTTGTCGTTGTTGTTGTTGTTGTTGTTGAGACAGGGTTCCTCTCTATAGCACTGGCTGCCCTGGAACTCACTTTGTAGACCAGGCTGGTCTCTAATTTAGAAATCTGCCTGTCCTTGCCTTCTGAGTTCTGGGATTTAATGTGTGTACCACCATGGCTGACTTATTAACTTCTTGTTTTTATAAAATTAATTTTAGAAGCTCAAAACTGTTTAGCATAGTATTCTTCACCTGCTCAGAAGTTCTCTTAGCAAAGAGTCTTGGTCCAGCATTCACTCCCAGCCCATAACCATTGCCCATCAGGAACTCATATATATGACAGAGGCAACAGCATTGTGTCTGGTTTAGCGGGCAAGATCTTCAGTCCCAGGCAATGGGCAAGTATGATATTTGAAGAGAATGAAAGACACAAGACAGTGTGATCTACCACAACAGGTCTACAGCCAGGTAGAAGACAATACCTCTGAAGAGTCTGAGCATGACATCACTCCAGAAGAAGAGTAGGAGGAAGCCTTCTTCCCAGGCTCTGGGGAATAAGGTTGGCTGCAGAATTTCTCACAGTTGGAAGGAAGGTAATGAGCCTGCCACCCATTGGAAGGCCATCATTCTAGGTCAACTGTCAACAAACCCTTCACTTTATTTGGTGAAGTATGACGGAATTCACAGTGTCTACGGACAGGAGCTCCACAGAGATGAGAGGATTTTAAATCTTAAGGTCTTGCCTCACAAAATAGTTTTTTCCTCAGGTGAGGGATGTCCACCTCGCCAGTGCCCTGGTTGGCAGAGAGGTACAACACAAATTTGAGGGGAAAGATGGCTCTGAGGACAACTGGAGTGGGATGGTGCTAGCCCAGGTGCCATTCTTAAAAGACTGGTTTTACATTTTCTACTAGAAGGATCTGGTACTCTACGTCTATCAGCTCCTGGATGACTACAAGGAAGGTAACCTCCACATCATTCCAGAGACCCCTCTGGCTGAGGCGAGATCAGGTGATGACAGTGACTTCTTAATAGGTACCTGGGTGCAGTACACCAGAGATGATGGATCCAGGAAGTTCAGAAAGGTTGTTTACAAAGTTCTAGCCAATTCTAATGTGTACTTTATCAAATTTCATGGTGACCTACATATCTATGTCTATACTCTGGTGTCAAATATCACTTAAATTGAAAAAATCACAAAGTACAGAAATGTAAACTTATAGGATTGAAAAAAAATGTTTGTTTTTCTGTGTTGGGTACCTATGGATCTTTGACAACCTCAGTATCTTTGTCAATAAAATTTGTTTTGTTCTAAAAATTAATAAGTGTGACATGACATGCTTTTAGTGAACACTTGCTTTTGTTGTTGTGAACACTCTACTTGTTGAAAGAGATGGACTATGGTGGAAAGAACATCAAAGGAAGATGAAAGTTGCAAGTCAGGCTGTGAACAGTGCATACATCTAATATCACACAGGCTAAAATGGACAGGACTTAGCTTCTGTGTTCTGTATACTGAGCAAGGAATTGGAGATATGACTTAGAGGAGCAGGGATGTCAGCAAAAGATGGATTTTAGGAAGAAGGGGAGAAAGACAGGACATAGATAGAATCTCTGGTATGAAGTTAGAGGGAGAAACAACAAGTTGGGGAAAGAGTGATAGATAAAAGGGATGTGGCCTTGTTACACAAAGTGCAACCCAGAAAACTGATCCAAAGAGACTCAGAAATCAGACAAAATCAGGTTTCATTTGAATAATGAAACCTAATGAAACTTGTCTCTCATTTTAAGATTTATTATCTATATTCATATGGTGGTAGTAGGGCATGAGCTTGAGAGTATAGGTGACCACAGAGACATGATTTGTCAGATCCCATGGAGCTGTTATTAAAGCTGATTGTTAACCATTGGATATGAATTCAAGAAAACAAATCCAGTTTTTTTTGCAGTACAATGGTGCTCTTAACAACATGGTCATCTCTCTATTCCCATTAAGATATCTTTTTAAGAAATTCAATACTAACATGCAGAAAAGATACTAGGAAGAAGTTAAGAAAGTTTAAATTGATGGTGACCTTTAAAAACAATAAAGGACACACAAAGGAGTAGAGGACACTGAGGGACAAATTAATTCTAAGATGAAGTTCTCAAAATGTGAAGCAGGAGACCCAGGAAGAATAGAAATTTTCTGCAAATAGTTAAAATTGGGCATATCAACATTAGGTTCTTTGGTTTCTTAAGAAATAGCCAGCCGATCAGTTCAAAGAGTAATTTAAAAGAGAAAATGAGTACACTGTGAGATAATATATGGTGGGGAATGGATCCTGAGTGCTTTCCCTGAGCACTCTTTGCCTGGGATGAATCCTGTGATCTTTTGGAGGTCACTGTTGAGTGCCCCAGATGACCATCAAAATGCTCCCACACTGGCCTGTTTCCTTGGCTCTCCTCCAAACATCTGACTCCCAACATACCTATGTACCATTTCAGCCTGTCTATTCCCTGGAAATTCCAGTCTTAAATTTATGTGTGACCTTATTCTCAGAAAACAGTGAAGGTGTATTCAATGCATATGTGCTGACCTCTTTTCTATGCCAGTTCTCATGGGTTTCAAACTCTATGAGGTTGCCCAATATGTTGGTCACTTCTCCTGAGTAGCCCTTGTGCTTCATGGGGGTCTTACTGGGTCCCATATGCACTCTGAGTGTTTCTTTTGTTTGTTTGGTTGGTTGGTTTTGTTGTTGTTGTAGTTTTGTTTTTGTTTTGTTTTTTGTTTGTTTGTTTGTTTTGTTTTTGTTTTTGTTTTTGTTTTGTATTTTGTTTGTGTTTTTAGTCAGGCTTGTCATGGACACAATCATTTGTGTTTTTTCTCTAGAATAAGTTTGAATGCCAAATGACTTGAAAATACTCTCTATTGCTCATTAATTTTGATATCTGGGAGAGTTTCTGTGCTAGCTGGTTGTCTTAATTAGGGTTTCAATGCTGTGAAAAAACACTATTACTAAGGCAACTCATTAGAAACATTTCGTTAGGGCTTTTAAACATTTCATTGCAGTTTCAGAGGTTCACTCCACTATCATCAAGGCAGTAAACATGCAAGTGTCTAGACATATGTGGTGGTGGAGAGGAAGCTTAGATTTATGCATCTTGATCCAATTGCTTCCAGGAACAAAGTATCTCTTCTGCATGCAGGGATGGTGTCTTCCACATGGAGCAGTTCTTTAAAGCCTCACAGTGATATACTTCCTCCAAAAAGATCACACCTATTCCTACAAGGACACACCTCCTCAAAGACCAACTACATTCAGAGTGCTAAACTGATTTCATAGCAACTTGACAAGATCTACAGTCTTAAAGAGGAGGAGCCTCAGTTGAGCAAATGCCTCATTAAGATCAAGCTGTTAGGAATTTTCTTATTTGGTGTGAGAGCACCCAGTTCATTGTGGGTGGTGACATCCTTGTGGTGGTAGTCTTGTGCTCTTTATGAAAGCAAGACTTAAGGAGCATGTCAATAAGCATCACCACTCCATGGCCTATGCATGAGCTTCTGGCTCCAGGATACTGTGTTGTTTCAGTTTCTTTCCCAACTTCTTTGATGATGAACAGCAATGTGGAATATAAGCTGAATAAATCTTTTGCTACAGTTAGCTCTTTGGACATGGTTTGTCCTTACAACAATAGAAACCTTAAGTAAGACAATTTCTTAGAGAAACAAAATATCTAATAGTGCCACTGTCACTTATCCTATAACGACAAATAATGTGCAGAAGTTTTATTTTAATTTAAAGGTAAGATATTCGCATATATCTATTGACATGTAATTTTAATATTTTGCTTCTTTCTCACACTGAAGAATACTACAATCAAAAATAACTTAGGAATAGAAGGGTTATTAGCTTACAGGTATCAGACTATTACCAAGGAAGCCAAAACAGAAACTTGAAGCACTACCAAGAAGAGTGCTTATTGCCTTGACCCTATCTTAGTTCTATTGCTGTGAAGAGACATCATGGATAAAGCAACTCTTAGGAAACAAAGCATTAACTGGGGGCTTGATTACACTTTCAGAATTTTGGTCAAACATCAAGGCAGTGACCACTGCACTGGAGCAATAGAGAACTATTGATCTTTAGATAGAGACAGATATTCTGCCATTATATTGGTTTTTTGAAACTCAAAGACCACCCTTGTTGACACAACCACTTCCTCCAATGAAGCCATATCTTCTCTCATTCCTTCTAAGCCTTAAACACACTGTCAATCCCTGGTGACTAAATATCCATTTATATGAATCTATAGGAGATATTCTTATTCAAACCACCAAAATTCATGTGGCTTGATCCAATATTTTATTTTAAATACAGAGTAAATACCTCCCTTTTATAAATGACTACTGATGAGCTTACCCACAGTGGTCTACTTTCACACATAGACCATCAAGAAAGAAAATGTCCCATAGACTTACCCAAAAACCAAGTGAATAGAGACAATTCTTCAATTGTTCTCTCTCCCAAGGTGACTCTAGATTGTCAAGTTGCAGATAAATAAAGTCCCAGCACATTAAGGTTTATCCTACTCCCACACAAACATTACTCATCACCATCTCCTCATTCTGTCCCTATATAGATCTTCTTCCCTCCATGGCAGAAGAGAAGGGTAAGTACCTCCACCAGCAAGGATACTCAATAATAGGTGACAAGTAGTGAATATGTCCTGTAACCTCACAACACCTACATTCTAATGTATGTTACACTTTCTGGGAGACACTCCAATCTGTCCAACTTCCTGCCAACTCAGCTTTGACCAGAAAAATTCTTATCAAGAAATCCATTGACTTTTACTTGATTTCTTTCTCCTGAG
Organism: Mus musculus; assembly: GCF_000001635.26. NCBI lineage: Eukaryota > Metazoa > Chordata > Mammalia > Rodentia > Muridae > Mus > Mus musculus. Next base: position 15,611,443 of record NC_000087.7, on the reverse strand, counting down.
GGAATGGAGTTTTACCCCTTCATGGATGTATTGGTGTATGATTCATAAGTAATAAAACCCACTACTATTAACAGCTAAATCACAGGATCTATGACAAATAACAACTCACATGAGAAGCATCACATTTGGTTAAGCCTTTTCAGAAGTTTTATTTGAGTTTTAATTATATACTAAATAAATCCATTCATTTATTTATTTTTAAGTGTGTAATTTAATGATTTAATACACATTTCACACCTTTCATTTATCACTCATTTTCTGGTACTTCTTATGATATTGAAATCTACTAAAATACAATAGTGAATTTAGCAGAAGAACCAGTGGTGTGGGAAGCAGCAAAGTTCTTGAGTTTCAAAGACAACAGATACCGTGGCTGAATATTCCAGATACAACAATTAGGTAACATTGGGTTTACTCTTAGCATGCTCTTTGTAGAAAAACAAAACAAAACAAAACAAAACAAAAAAACCTTAAAGTATTAAGCCAAGTTTTCTCTGAACATGAAATGTTACTATCACTAATGAGTCACATTCATATCAATCATTTTCATCACTATTACAAGTTACCTAACTACATAATTGGAAGACGGATCCATGATCACATGATTATGAAAAGGGCATGAAGGAGCAAAACTGTTCAACTTATTGGCAGCTATTCAGCATTAACACAGGAAGGGACCAAAGACAATAAACAGCTTTCAAGACATGTCCAAATGACCACGTTCCTTTAAAAGTTTCTTACCCATTCCATGCACATCCATTGATTGTTTAACTCATTGATTAAAGCCCTCAGGTTGCAATCACTTTTTAGAGTGCATATTTTACTACCTATGAACACTGTACTGTGGACCAAAGCCTTCATCAAAGACCCATGACTGACATTTCAAAACAATTTAACCACAGAATTCTTTATGTGACGCAAAGTGAAAGGATCCATCTATCTCTTCAAGGATATCTATGTCTAGCTTTTACAAACAGAAATTGCCCAGGCCAACTGCATCAGAACCCCCAGGAGCTTTTATAAATATGAGTTCAAGAAAACAAAAATGCAATGCAAGTTCAGGATCCTGATCCTCCCCCCCCCATCCATGCATCTTAAACCCATAGGGGGGAGCCAGAATGTTAGGTAAGAAGTCTAAGCTACACCTAAACTACAACTAACTCTGAAGATATCTAGCAATCTCCAGTTCCTTTGTGGTACTTACCCACACCAAGGCTGCATTAAGGAATATGGTCTAGTGTGAGATAGTGCCAGCAGTTAATAGCAAAATCCCACTATGAGTTGAGTTGTATGTAAATGAAAATCTTGTAAGGCACAGAGGTAAGAGAGAAACTGTGTCTTTCTGCACAAAGTCAGGCCATTCTGTCTTCCATCATTGAACAGGAAGGCCTCACTATCCCTTATCGCTATCTGATAAAGTATAGACAGTTGATGAAGGATGAACAGTCAGTTTTTATTAAAGGCATTGCCTTTGAAGGTGATAGATTGGTTATGCTCTACAGGAAGCCAGATGTCCAAGAATTTATGGGAAAAACAAATGATTTGAAAGGGTTGTAACAAAGAGGAGAAGACAAGATATGAAGTTGGCAGGAGGAATTAAATGGGAATGGGCCAGGTTTTCTTCTGGGAGGAGTTACTAAAAGAATTAGAAAGAAAATTCCATCAAAATATAGTGTATGAAATTCTCAAGGGATTAAGGAAAATAGTTCTTAATATACCATTTCTGTACTGAACACATACAGACCACTTATATTGCCATCTTCTAAATAGCAACTTTTTATACAGCAGTTTCATTACATTGAGGGCAAAAGTATTCCAGAGGTTATTTAAAATAAAGAAGAATCTGGGGAGATGGCCCAGGGGTAAAGCCAAGTGTTTGGTCAAACATTCACCTATACCACAAGTGCTTAGGAATTGGAGTGGCAGAGACAGAAGGATGACTGTGGCTTCCTGAATGTCAGCCTCACTCCTAGCTCAGCAAGAAACCCTGTCACAAGGGGAAAATTAGGGAGTGAAGTAGCAGAAAACAGTATACCTTTCCCTATCCTCTGCACGTACCTGTATATTTCTGTATGCATACACACATCAACATGATAACTGTATAAAAGAGGTTACTTTGCATAAATTATAGGCAAAAGCAATGTTGTTTTAACCTAGAGACCTGAAGACTTTTATATCATTAGGGTCCTGGAGAAACTCTCCAGATATAGAGGATTGATATATCTTCTTCCTGTGCAAAGGAAACCTCAGTTAAGTGTGTGTGTCAGTGACTCTAAACATTTTTCTTCCTCTAGATTCCTATTTATACCACAAAATGGTCTGTAAATAATGAAAATATGAAAATAAGATTTTTCAGGGTGTTTGCCTTCTTTTAAAATCATATTTATAATATTTTACTAAATCGAGGTGAAATCTTCAGCTCCAAGGAACAATGTATTCAATCCTGTTGACTTCTATTTTATCCCATTATGAATAGGAATTAATTGTACATCAACATTTCCCACGATTTGAACTAAATCAAGAATAAGGGATATGTTTCCATACAAATAAGTAATGCCAATGTGGTTAATCAAGTAGAAATGTGGGGGGGGCGGGGTTAGGATGCCTTTGGATTATTTGAGAATGATGGCTGATCAGAAACATGTTATGCAAATAACCCTAACCTGTGAGAAATGAAAAGTAATGATATAAATTATACTACCAAGTGTCATGGCCACTTATTACTTGATTTTATTTTCCTTTTCATTACATGAGTCTTTCGAATATTTGTGGGACAAAGATGATCACACATTCAAATGCGGTAGTTTTCCAGGTGATAGGCTGTTTGGAATGAATTGGGACTTGTGTTATTACTAAAAGAGATTTGTCACAGGGCCTTGAAATATCAAAAAACCCATCAGGCTCTCTCTCTCTCTCTCTCTCTCTCTCTCTCTCTCTCTCTCTCTCTCTCTCTCTCTCTCTTTCTCTCTCTCTCTCTCCCTCCTTCATTTTTCTCTGCCATCTCCATCATAAGTTGTTTGCTCTCAACTACTGCTCTACATGTTTTGCCTCTGTGTTGCCATGGTGTCTACCATGATATCCTGGACTTGCCCTATGGAACTGTAAGACCACAATTAAATGTTTCCTCTTATAAGTTGGTTTGGTCATGATGTCTCTCACAGCAATAGAACAGTAACAAAGACATACATACTCCTGTTTATTTTTTGAAACATTCTTTATTTCTTTCATTAAAGTTACATTTTTTCAATTGAACAGTTTTAAGAATAATGTAAATGGGCCTAAATAAATAGTGCCAAAAGGGTTGGCACTCTCGGGAGGTGTGAAATAGTTTCATTAGGTGTGAAATTGGTAGAATAAATGGGGCACTGATGGAGATGTGTCTTTGTTGAGTTGGTGTGATCTTGTTGGAAGAAATGTAACAATGTGGTGGTAGGCTTGGAGGTCTGCTGTCCTTAAGCAATCCCCAGTTTGACAATGTCTCCATCTGCTTCCTCTATATCAAGTCCTAAAACTCATATCCTTCTCCAGCACTGTGTCTGTCTGAAGGCTACCATGTTTCCAGGCATGACAGTAATGGAGTAAACCTCTGAAAAGAAGTTACAAAGTGTTCAAGATTTACTATGATCATGGCGACACTTCATGGCAATAAAACCCATAATAATACTCACATAAACACTCAAAAACACATTTGATGTCTTGTGGGAACAGACTTTAAGGCCCTCTGCCTAGCTGCCTTGTAGATATTCATTCCCAAGCAGCTATCAGATGAAGATGTAGAACTCTCAGTTCCAAATGAACCATGCCTGCCTGGATTCTGCCATATTCTTACCTTGATGATAATGGACTGAACTTCTGAACCTGTAAGCCAGCCCCAATTAAATATTTTCCTAATAAAGCATTCATTGTAAGTGTGTTTGTTTACAGAAATAAAATCCTAACACACACATGTACATATTCACCTAGATATACTGAGTACAGACACACACACATGGAAACATTCACACACACACACACACACACACACACACACACACACACACACACACAAACACACACAGACACACACTCTTTCATTTACAGGGACTTTTGATTTAGCCAGTACCCATGCAAGTTCATTCGGGTGTAGAATACATGTGTTTGTGGAACATGACATTGCTCTTTCTTTTAGGAGTTATGTGGACAAAAACTGCACACTCACTTCATTCCTCTTCAACATCAGAAATCTCAACTTACAGAAAGTGTGATAATGAGAAGTAGTTTTAGATACTTTTTTTTTTCTGTGAGTAGCTTCCACATCAAGTCACAAAGTATAAATAAATATAACAGGGAATAAATTCATATTCAAATGCCATTGACAAGCTAATAATACATTCTCCATAATGAATATAAACTTTTAAATTAGAATTCCCAAGGAAATGAGACATTTGAAAAATCCTTACTTTCAGATAGGCTTTGGTATTTCTTTTCCCTGAAAAGGAACACCAATGTAAAAGACAGAATTTGGATTGCTTTGTGCACAAGTTGAATCAGAAACATTTGATAATGTGAAAATGTGCATACAGGGACTCACCACATTTTTACATACATATATATGGGGTGAAAGGAGACATCTGGAGAACAATAAGACTCTCATTAGCATTAAACATTCCTGAAGTCAACTAATAACCTCTAACAATAACAATAACAACAACAACAAATACAACAACAAGAATAGATGTTCATTAGGAAGAACTTTTTTTTTTAATAACCTTCCATTTAGCCACAGAAAGCAGGGGCATGATCCATCTGCGACACTTTATAAATACTTATTACAATTACCACTGAAATTTTTAAAATAATATGGATTTTTAAAAATGAAATTGTAGTAAAATAGATTTTTTTCAGCTGTTAAAATGGGGAAAATGTGTTCTAGAATGAAATAAAGAGTGTAAGAACTACTTGATTTTTCAATAAAGAACATCCTTATAACTCATGTGTCAGTAAGTATCAGGATTATAATGCAGTTGATTTTCTCAGTCTAGAATAATTTTAATGTGTTTGAATAATTTCCAGTTGTAAGAATGGATCTCAGAATTTTCAAAAGACAAGAAGAAGACACCAAGTATTTCCTCACTTTTGTTTCAAAAGTCTTAGTTCCTTGTCTGTAGAGTCCCAGACATTCCAGGGAAGGGTTTGAAACATCCAACAACTTCTGAGACCATAACCTCAGAGGGAAGCTGCCTTTCTCAGTAAATGGAACTAGGAAACCTGAAAAGATCCATCAAATCACTTTAGAATAAAAGTGGCAGCTGGTTCACAGAACAAGGTATCATTTAGCAACTCAGCCAAGAACTAAGAGGATTTGAAATGATAATAACACAGAGTAATAAAAACCACTATGTAGTTGTAATTTAATCGCATATATATACTTTGGACAGAGAAAGCAATCAAATCTTGGCATCTCTCTCCTCAGCCCAATGATACTCTGGGTCATGCTGCAGATTTCCCAAGTTCATGGCTCAACACAGAAATTAGAAATCTCTGGGAAACTAGAAGTAGACCATGTAAGTGCTGTGATTCCAAAGACATGATTTCAGAAATTGTTCAAGTCCTCATCTTGCTTGGAATTGAAAAAAAAAATCACATAGCACCAGAAGTAATAAGAAGTTCATGGTATCAATGTCAACAGGTAAACACTACTAAAAAATATCTGTTAAGTATTGGATTGTTACCATCACAAATGAGGAGATGATTTTTAAATGCCGTTTTATTTTAATAATTAGTAGTAATGTTAAGTGTCCAGTGTGAAACTGTGGGTGTAGGGGAAGTTGGTGAAGTGAGAGAGAACATGGCCAGCCAGAGGTTCTGTGCTCTCTGAAGGCCGACACGGGAGGAGTGAAGGATACTTACCAGGCAGCCCTGGTTGTGCATCTGGCTGTGTAAATCCACTGACACTACACGGATGGGGGTGAACTAGGGGAAGACAATGGTACCAGATTCTTAGTCTCTGGCATCCCACATTGGGCCTTGAAAAACATAGACAGTCTATTGTTTTAGAGCTTTGTTTTAGACAGCAGGGAGAAAAACAAATGTTAAAAAGATTGTTAGACTTGCCATGGCCAAAAAGAGAGATGGGGAAAGACATAGAATGAAGGACAGAAAGCAAGTTAGAGAGTAAGAAAGGTGAACGCTTAGAGAAAAAGGTAAAAGCTTACAGAGAGTAAAGATTGTAAAAGTTAGAGAGAGAGAGAGAGAGAGAGAGAGAGAGAGAGAGAGAGAGAGAGAGAGAGAGAGAGAGAGAGTAAGAGGGAGAGACTGATGTAGGGCCAGGTAGCCTCTCATATATTGGGCTTGTTATCTTGCTGTTGCTAGGTAACTGGAAGTTATCTAACCTGAAGATTAGAACCTTTGGTCAATTTGTATGTGACTGCTAGCCATTAGCCTCTCCTGGGCGGGCGTGACTGTGGGTTTGGTAACTTCACCAGGAGCCAGGTATCCAGAAGTACTGAGGAAATGCCTTCCTTCCCATGTAAATTACGACCCATTAGTTTTCATCAGGTTTAAGGACTTCAGCATGACTGGAGACCAGACATTTTGTACATAACCCAATGCCCCAAGATCAATGATCAAATTTAACTCTAGCCTCCAGATTTTGTGGTTTCTCAGGCAGAACAACAGCACAGAGGATGTGAGTTTGAAACTCTGGAGACTTCCACCATAAGAAATCAAGGCATGGATTTGGGGTGGGGTAAAATGATCTTAGAAGAAATTGGTAAAACAGTGAAAGGACAATTGAAAAGACTCATATGGAAAAGACCAGCAACAGGGGATGCCTCAGGAGACCATCCTGGTTTTCATAACTTGGCAAGACAAAATTCAAATGACCAGTAGTACTGGAGGAGAGTCTGTGAATGCATCAGGGAGGGTAGGGTAAGGGTAGGAAGGAGTGAGGGAGGGTGAGATAGAGGAAAAAGTAGAAGGAGAAAAAGAGAAGGAGAAAAATATGGAGAGGGAGAGGAGAAGAAGGAAGGGAAGAGGTATGGGTGGATCAGAACGACAAGGAGAAGAAGGAAGAAGAACAATAGAAGAGGATGAGGAAGAGCAAAAAAAGGAAGAGGACAAAGAGAAGGAGAAGGAGAAAAGGAGAAAGTTAAATGAGTAGGATAGAAGGTGAGAATGAGAATGAGAGCAGGAGGAAGAGAAGGAGAAGTCAAAGGTATAGAAGAAGAAAGAAGAAGAAGAAGAAGAAGAAGAAGAAGAAGAAGAAGAAGAAGAAGAAGAACAAGAACAAGAAGAACAAGAACAAGAACAAGAACAAGAACAAGAAGAACAAGAACAAGAAGAACTAGAACAAGAAGAACTAGAACAAGAAGGAAGAAGAAGAAGGAAGAAGAAGAAGGAAGGAGAAGAAGGAGGAGGAGGAGGAAGAGCAAGAGAAGGAGGAAGAGGAGGAGGAAAAGGAAGAGAAGGAGGAAGAGGAGGAGGAAGAAGATGAGGAAGAGGAGGAGGAAGAGGAGGAGGAAGAGGAGGAGAAGGAGAGGGAGAAAGAAGAAAAATAAAGATGAACAGGAGGAGGCGAAGGAGGAAGATGAAGAAGAAGAAGAAGAAGAAGGAGAAGAAGAAGAAGAAGAAGAAGAAGAAGAAGAAGAAGAAGAAGAAGAAGAAGAAGAAGAAGAAGAAGAAGAAGAAGAAGAAGAAGAAGAAGAAGAAGAAGAAGAAGAAGAAGAAGAAGAAGAAAGGGTAGTAGGAGCAGATTGAGAAAGAAAAGGAGAAGGAGAAAAGAATAAGGAGGAGAAGGATAAGACAAAGAAGGATAAAAAGTAGAAGAAGAAGAAGGAAAACAAAGAGAAGAAATTAAAAGAGATGAGAGGCATAGTTAGACAGACAGAGAGAGACAGAGAAACACAGACATACAGAGTGAGACATGCACATAAACATTCACACAGAGACACACACTTAGGCACAGAGATAGAGAAAAATATACATAGAAAGAGAGACATGCACAGAGACATTCACAGAGATATACACATTCACACAACTTAATTAAGAAGTATTTACAAAAATATATCAATGAAATTATGAGGATATTAAGTACTAAATTATGTGAGCACTGAGGAGGAATGAGATCCAACCAAATTTTGCAAGTCCTGCAACTTTCTGCATGCTTCCATACAGCTTTAGCTGTGGGAGTATCAGTTATAGGGCTGTAACTTTTGTTATCTTCATTTATAATTTACTGTGAATCTCCTTTCTCCCCCATTCAATATGGTCAGTAGTTTCCATGTGGAAGGACTTTCCAATGCATGGCATCTAGTGAGAAAGAGAAAACAATTGAAATAAAGAGTCTCTATGCTATAGCCAACTGTACAAACAATTCGTAGTTATTCTCCAAATGCAGGGCTCAAAGAACACAGAGGCTCCTCTAGCTGCTACACAGATCTTAAGTATGGCCCCACAGCATCATTGGGAACCTATTGACAATTCTCACACCTACACACACCCACACACAGAGAGAGAGAGAGAGAGAGAGAGAGAGAGAGAGAGAGAGAGAGAGAGAGAGAGAGAGAGAAAGGGAAGGAGGGAAGGACAATTCTCACTCAGGTCATAAAGCTATGGAGCATTACAATTTCTTGAGTTCCAGAAAAAAAGCAATTTGGAAGCTTATCTCCCTAAAAGTGAAGATTGCACTGAAATTTATGAAATGTGAGAATAATTTTAAACGTGAAAAATCATTCCACACACACACACATTAAAAAAATACATGTAGGCAAAATTGACAGCAATCTATTTGACACAACACACACACACACACACCTACACACACCCACACACACACAGAGAGAGAGAGAGAGAGAGAGAGAGAGAGAGAGAGAGAGAGAGAGAGAGAGAGGGGGGGGGGAAGGAAAGGAGGGAAGGAGGGAAGGAAGGAAGGAGGGGAGAGGGTTATGGGTAGAGGAAGAGGTGGAGAGACAGATGTACACTTACAATACTTATTTTTAAGTCAAGTTGTCAAAACTCCCGACACAATCAATGTACAGGAAGAGATGTATATGGCAAACACTCACCAGGGAGAGACTGTCATGATAAGGACAGCATAGTAGGAAACAACAAGTTCATCTGTGGTATTGAGAGCCTGAATGGGCCCTTCTCACATTTGGTTGGATTTAGAAGCCAAGATTTAGGTCAGAACTAGCCAGTTCCCTCCTTCTTGCGCCAGTGACCTCCTTCTGCTAGGGCACAGTCAAAAAGGTTCCACAACCTTTCTAGACAGTTTTCCCAGTTTGAGACAACTGAGAATGTGGGAGAAATCCCTCCCACCCCCAATCTTAATTAAACTAAGCCAGGCAAGTGCAAAACATTTTTGAAAACAGTTTAATTTCAATTTTGGAAAGAGAACAGAAAACTCTACTTTGAAATGGACAAAATTAGTCTTTAGGTTCCATTGTGCACCCTAAATGAAATATAATGTAAAAGATTCCGTTTTCTATGTAGCAAGTGGGGCTGAAAACAACACACTAATGGAGATAAAATGCAAAAAACTGGGATATATAGTAACAATTCAAACTGACAGTGTGAAAAACAATCTATTTACTTAACTGTCCTGTTGACCACAGTGTCATTCATCATTGTGTTAGGGGATACAATCTAGTGATTAATCATCAGGGTTTGACAGTAAAATCCTTAGGCTCAATACACCAGACATTAGCTGGAAAATGATATACAAGAATGTAATGCCCTTTGGTGTCTTCTCTGTGAATCTGTTGTATGGATGCCCTGTCGTTGGTTGTTTTAGTTGTTGGTGTTGTTTTAAAATAGAAATATTGAATGCAAAAGCAAGTGACAGGTGCCCAATAGGTCTTTGCATCCTCTCTTTCTCCTTCCCATAACTTTTTAATTTTCCCAATCCCCACATTCATTCAAAAATTCAGAAGTTCAAAAAATACAGAAACTCATTCATCATCTTTACTTTGTCTTTGCATGCTGGTTGCAATCATCTTGTAAGCATTAAAAATCAGGCTAACATACTGCCTATGTTCAACAGGGTTTCATTGATGTGAAGAGACATCATGACTCAGGAAACTCTTATAAGGAAAATTTAATTGAGGTTGTCTTACAGTTTCAGAGGGTCAGTACATTATGATCTTGGTAGGAAGCATGGCAGCATCCAGGTAGAGGAGGTGCTGGGGAAGGAATTGATTGGTCTATATCTTAGTCTGAAGGCAACCAGGTGGAATCTTGTGGCGATAGGTAGCAAAGAAGAGGATCGATTTTCGTCACTGGGTAGAGATTGTGCACTACATAAAAGCAAGCCTACACAATGATGCACTTCCTAAAACAAGCCAACACCTTGTAATAGTGTCACATCCCATGGGCAAAAGATATTCTAATCCACACACTGCATCATAGGAAAATGGCAGAGAGACATAAAGAAAGATACTGCATGATTGCATTCCTCTAGTCACAGGTGCTACACATCTACATGCTTATATGCACACATATGTGCACACACACACACACACACACACACACACACACACATATGCCTATCTGATATACATGTCCATACAAATATATTTGTCTATTTACTTACTTACTTACTTACTTACTTTGTTTTAAATTTGTTTGTGAAGAACTTTCTACATACACGTAAATGAGTTTGAGCAAATCCATCACTATCTTCTCCTCCTTGAAATGTTCCCCACTTCTCCTGTATCACTTTTATCCTTAATTCCATGTGCATTTTTATATAGATGGCTGAGTCCATTTAGTGCTGACTACATATGTGTGGGTAGGGACAAATATATAGTGGAACATGGGCAACCTTTCACTAGCCAAATCCATGAAGAAAACTGGTCCTCTCCCCTGAAGCCATTAATTTCCAATAACTCCTTTATTGGTGGTGAAAGTTTCTGAGTCTCCCCCATCTATTCTTGGATTTGTCTGTGAAAATTTTGTTGATGGAAACTTAGCCACGGTGAGTAACACAAACAAACACACACACAAACACACACACACACACACACACACACACACACACACACACACACACACACACACACACACACCAAATTGTAAAACCAGAGGATTGTTTTAAAAGTTTACACAACGTCCAAAATTCAATTCATTTCTGTTGAAGCATTTGAATTCCATATGAGATCTGTATAAAATTAGATTATAACAATGAATATTTTAAAATTCAGTGGATCTTTATGTGTTAAATAGCACCTACTGAACAAAATCTGTTAGTGCCAAAACACTGATGGCTGCACAAGAAAAAAGTGTAAATCAGTGTTCAAAGGTAAGAATCCACAAGGTAAGGGGGTTGTCAGAGATTAAGGACATGCAGGATAGTGTATAGAAGCTCTGTAGACCAAAACAGGTATACCGTTAGCAAATAGCCTGGAAAATCTGCCATTCATTCCTTCACAATCTTATACTAGGGAAAATTGAGGTGTAAGTACCCTCAAAATTGGGAGTAAGAAAACGTTAATATACACCAGGTCTCCTTACTAAAAGGAGTATGGACTGATATCTACAGTGTGAAAGAATTTAGAAATGGCAATGTCCGTTTTTATCTTTTCTGTGACAAAACTGTGTTATTGAGGGGCTGGAGAGATGGCTCAGAACCCTTTGCACCCTCGCATCTGTCTCTAAGTCTGGGAGATCTGACTTCTTCTTCTGGCCATTCCAGGTACTGCAGCCATGTGGCATACACAAAACCTACTTTATATATTATAATGAGATATTTAGTTGTTATTAGTGCCCCAAATTTTGAGACTCTCTTATAAGCATCACCTGTCAATTAAATAATGTATATGACAAATGAGCTGAGGAAGAAAATATGAGGTGAGACTTTTCAAAAAGAGAGTATTCTATGAAATATTAGGAGAATAAACAGATTCAGGGACAGATGCTGGCACATATGCTAAGGGAGATATTTAGGAAGATGCTAAGTAAATAAAGGGGTAACTAAAAATGTACAAAACATAAAATAGTTTGAATGTGTTAAATAAGTTATTCTGGGAATAAACCACAGTTTGTGGCCCAGGTATTTGTTAATAAGTAGTCTAAGACAAAACTGTTTTTTTTTTCCTTACAAATTTTATTTTCTCCTCATTATTGTCATAGAAATTTGTAAGATGCTAACATATGGACATCATGAGTAGGGAATACAGGAAATTGCGAGTATCCTAGAGAATTCTAAAATAAATGTGTTTTTTAATTTGAAGTTGGTAGAGGTTTTTGGTTTTTTTTTTTTTTAATTTACATTTTCAAGTTTCAGTATATTCTAAAATATATGTGCTTATATGCACTGTAGAAAATATCTATGTGATGTAAGGAGACATTAATCAAATCTACTAAATTGCTTTCTGGAGTTCAGTTAGCTTTAGACACTGACAGCTGTGATGATTTAAGATAGGCAGCAGAGTGCTCACAGTATCACTAAGAGATGAACATTAGCTTGTTGTCATATTCACCCACACTCACACATACATAAACACACACAAACACACACACACACACATACACACACACAACACTCACACAAACACACAAGCACTCACACACCCACACACACACACAAACGCACACCAGCCATTGGAACACAAACCCCAGTAGTGACTCCCGTGACAGTCCTAAATATTTAGACACAGTCCCTAGTCAAAAATTACATGGAAACTAAGTCTTCAGGAACATACCATCCTGGAAAAAAAATGCATCAAACTTGTCCTTACATTAGTAAGTGATTGAATCTTTGTGACTTCTTTCAATGTTGTTTTATTATAAGTGCCTCCAAGTAATGACTTGGCAAATACCTAAGCAATATCCAACTTTGTTCCCTGTCCTTCACCAATATTCTAGGTAGTCCTTGAGCGGATCCTGGACTTGGAATTCAGTAAGAATGTTACCAGTAACAACCAGAATTTCCTCTAGTATTATAAGAGAGATAGTGACAGAAATTGCTATATACTACATAGAGTTAGAAATCTCAGGACAACTTTAGGAAAGTATGTTTAGAATATTTGTTATACTTATGCATGGCAGACTACATTAGTTGTTAGTAGAAAGATTCCCCCATACAATCCCTCTCATATACAGGAATTTACAATGGTTTAGGAAATAACTTGTGCTGTGGTTTGAGGGGGAAAAACAGTTTTGAATCATTCATGAGAAAATTAGCTAGAGAGAAACTCCCTAATTCGAACCATGGCTTGAGTGTGAAAGCCATTTGCATGGTGTGATCATAAAATGTTCAAACCTGGCTTCAAAGAATATAGCTGACTTTAGAGAAGAATTCATTTCAGTTATTTTATTGCTCAGTCCCTGCCAGTCATTATGTTTTTATTCCTCTATTTTGTACATGAGTCTTTAAGAATTCAGTAAACTCATTTACCTGGCTGATTTGAAAACCAACTTCCCTATTTGTTTCTATATTAATAATCTGATGATTTCTTTGAGAAATTACATTCAGATACAGCACCCCCCTCTGTGTTTGTATCTGACTGACACTTAAATGTCAGCTTCCTGCCCACCTATACCAGGACAACGATTTCTCTTAGACATTGAGGAGGGCTGATTGAGGCCAGTCTGCAGCAGGCCATCCATTAAAAGCAGTACCTAAGCTTTGGTTGTGGCTTCAAGAATCTGCAACAGTGGCATTGGGTTTTGTTATTTCTTATTTTAGCCATTCTGTCTGGTCTTCCCTATTCCAGAACTTTTTTCTTTTCTGCATGTGTTTGTGTGTGTGTGTGTGTGTGTGTGTGTGTGTGTGTGTGTGTGTGTGTGTGTGTGTGTGTTTAAGAGATACCATGCGTGTTGGCAATTATAAGAGAAAGAACAGTATATATGAAGGTTTTTCCTCTACATGTGCATGCAGACACTTGTTGAAGCCCAAAGTGGATTCAGGAAATGACCCTAATGTGTTGTCTATGTTTTCACTGAGGCAAGGTCTCTCAATTAGAGGAAAAGCTTCTTGGTATGGGTCATCTTTCTAGACAGGTTTCTCTGGGCATCCTTCCCCCTGCATTCTGTGATCCTCTAAAAGATGATTTCTACATCCACAGGGCATTTATGTTAGTTTTGGAGGGAGCAAGTGATTAACTGCTAGGCTTTCAGTCTAGCCCCTTCCAAAACTCTCTGTTGCAACTCTTTGTCACATTTTCTTTTTAGATGTATCAAGCATGCTTCACAAATGGAAACTGTATGAATGTGGTGTATGAGGCGTGGGGTTCTGAAGAAAAGAAATATTGTAAAAATGATTCTTTCTTTTCTTTCTTTCAATATTACATTAGATATTTTCTTCATTTATGTTTTAAAATCAAGACCATCCATCATCTCATCACCCCATTCTATTTCTCTATGTCTCTGTCTCTGTCCATATCCACTCTGTCTCTGTCACTCTAAGATCTATTCCCTTGACATATTCCATATACAGAAAACACCACTGACAATCATTTTCAGTTCACTGTTGCCAGGCTCCAAGGTAAGTTCATTTTTTTACCTGTACATTGTTGTACATTCTGGACAGTCTATTTCTCAAAACTAAATACACGTGTAATCCTGTGAAAACCCTCTAAATGGATACTTATTGTCCCGAGGGTAAGTTGAAAAGTCTTTCTGATGATAGTTGGATGCTATTCTAGAAAGACAAAATGTTGTGTTCTACCATCCTGAATCTGAGAATACATTGGTTTAATTTCTGGAATTTAAGAGAAAACAGGATTAACAAGACAATGAGAATATCAAACTTCCCATTGCATACTTAGAGACACATAGGTTATGGAACTGCTGAACTCAAGGTTTCATGTGTGGTATGCAAGAGGGATTCCTGGCTTCATATGAGTGGAGTGTCTGTTCCCAATTGTGAGGTCACACCATGAACAGACACATATGTTCAGATATGAGTAGAATGTCCTCACCATTTGGTCTCTCAGAGTGTATTACACCCACCATTTTGACGAGTTTGACTAGCCAGTACACTATTGGGATATCTACCTGTTCCCACCCACAGTGTTGCAGACATGAATAGAAATGCCTGGAATTTTACAGAGGTGCCAAGAATATATTCTCTCCATGGACCCTTCTTCCCAGTGCCCAGCAGGTTATTGTTCTTTTAAACCAATGCCCCTATCAGTAGAGAAATGAAAACCAACATTACCCTGATATTCTACTTTACATCCACTTTACACCAAATAAGTGAAATTTAAATATAAATTTAATGTATATCTAACTGAATTCAGATTATATTCTAATGAAAGGTATAATTGGTGTGGATCTAGATAAAATTATGTTGGGAAGATTTTCCCAGATAAAAACTATGTTAGGAGATTTTGGCCTTTTATATGGAGAACAATCCATATTTTGGGTAGATTAGGAGAACAAATGTATGTAAATTAATGGAACAAAAGAAAAACTTTTTTCCACTGTATTTCTTTGTAAAATGAACTTCAAAATCATGGAATTTCAGTTATATGTGTGTGTGTATTTTTTAGTTATATTTTTCAGTGTGCTGTTATGTGAACATGTGAGTTTTCTTGGATTCTGATTAAAGAATTAGAGTATATGGGGCATGTTAATTGGCAGTATTCTTTTTTATTTATTAATTCATTCATTCATTGAACCCTGTCCACCCTCCTACTGTTCCACATGCCATATCTACTGGCCATCCCCTGTCTCCAAGAGCATGTACCCATTCCATCTGATTTCTAAACACCCTGTGGTCTCTAGGTTCTTGAGAATCATTGCATCATTTCTGATTGAACAGAGACCAAGAATTTTTTTTTCTGTGTATGTTTTGGGGACCTTCTAACTATAGTTGGTGTAAGCTGCCATTTTGGTTGTCTAGCATTTGGGAGAATTCTGGGTCCATATTAATGGAGACATCTAGTCCTCCTACAGGGTTGATCTCTTCCTCAGTCTTCTTCAGTTTTTCTCCAATTAAACCAATGGTTCAACATATTCTGTCCATTGGTTGGTTGCATACAACTTCATCTGATTGTTTCACCTACTTGTTTGTTCTTAAGAAGTACAGTCATGGTAGTATTAATATTACAAATGTGTGAATTCAGAAAACTGCAGAGGTTGCTTACTGCAAGCAGGTGTTCTGCAAAAGCAATAGATGATATAAGTACTGAAATATCTATCAGTGCTCTACAATATTATATTCTAGGTGATGAAATTTCTCTGTCTCTCTGTCTCTGTGTCTCTGTGTCTCTGTGTCTCTGTCTCTATCTCTCTGTCTGTCTGTCTGTCTGTCTGTCTGTCTCTCTCTCAATGTCTACTTCTCTAACAGTTATTATGAATAATGATTCTTTTATCTTATTCCCTCCAATGGGAATGATATTGAAACGGCATCTGTAACATTCATTCACTTTCCTACACAGTTTGTGCTTTCTATTAACAATCAACTAATATCAAAGTCACACATTCACTCAGATTACAAAATAAGATATCTGAGCTCATGTAAAGTGATATTCTGAATCAGAGTAGGGGAAGGGCACTTCCAATGTGTAGTTACACTCAAGAGCATGGCTTTTAAGAACTGGTCAATCAGAAGAAGATGAGACAATGTATAGAAGAGGGTGTTTCTTTTGGTTTAGTTTGGTTTAGCTTTGTTTATTTAGGTTACCCACAGTCATTTTAAGAAACATTGAGAAACACTGTTTATTACCTATATCTTGAACTGAATGTGAATAGGTCCCTTAGAAACAACGTTATATTTCTCAGTTACAATATGCAATATATTTTTGATATTATTTTGATTCATTATCTAGTACATACACTACAACAAGTTTAAGACATGTACCTCATTAGGAACTAGAAGGTGAAGGATTCAGCTGCAGATATTTGCAACCAACTAATGGACTGGAGCATCTGACGCTTGTTGTTGAATAACAAAGTTTTAAAATGTTAAAAACAAGGGCATCCCTCTAGAAAGACCCACAGTCTCATTTAAACTGTTCAACCATGAAGTCTGAAACTCTGACCCTTCAAAGATACAGAATTCACCTGCTCATATGAGGCCTCCAATACACATACAGAAGAGGATGCTGGGAGAACTCTACAAGTCCCCTTTCCCAACTGGAGGGCATTTCATCTAAGGTCACTCCCTTTGAGTCCTGGGAGTCTCTCAGCTCCCAGGTCTCTGGTACATTCTAGAGAGTTTTCTCACCTCCTACCTCACAAAGTTGCCTGTTTCCATTCTTTTTGCTGGTCTTCATTAATGCAGTCCTGTTTCATAACCCTCACAGTACTTGATCAAGTTCATCTCTTCCCCTCCGTGTGTGCTTTCTCACCCAAGTCTCTCCCTCCCCCTTCTTGTAGTAATTGTTTAACCTTCTTAACATTTCTAATTATTTTTATCATAAAGATAATTGAATTTTTTGATTCATTATCTTATAAACTTCCCAATGCACTAGATACAATTATCGAAGGTACATTTGTTTGATTTTATTTCACTTCATTTTAGTGTTGAGGTAGGCACTTAGTATGTTATGTATTCTCTAGGAAGTGATACAGTGTTGCGGTTCAGCATTCCATGTTGGTGCTAATACAGGTATGTTTAAACATACCTGGCTTTAATTGTTCTTAGGAAAATAGACCCAAAAAACTCCTATAACCACTATAAAATTTCCACAGGCAGTTCTGAGAGATGCAAATATTTCCTGTTCACTTACAAAATTCATTGAAAGAAAGTATTTTTGTTTCTTGAACCAAAATAAACTGCTACCTGAGAGGAAGGATAAAATTACTGATTGGCCCCTTTCTCTTTCCCAGGACCAGTCCATACTCTCTGTTCCCATTGTACTTGATGCTCCAGTACAGTGGAATTCCAGGACAAAGAAATGGGAGTGAGTGGGTAGGGGATCAGGGTGGGGGGATGGGAGGGGAAAGGCTAAAGGTGACTGTTGGGATAGCATTTGAAATGTAAATGGAGAAAATAACTACTAAAATTAAAAAAAACATAAGTGTATTTACATATGTGCACAGGGATATGTGGCTAACAACCACATAATATAAAATTATCATTCCTTTCCAGGACTGTCTTTTTTTGTTTTTTGTTTGTTTGTTTTTTGTTTTGTTTGTTTGTTTTGTTTTGTTTGTTTGTTTATTATTATTATTATTATTTTTTTTGGTATATCTATTAGTCCTGGAAATTACTTTGTAAACTAGACTGGTCTCAATTTGAGATCTGCCTACTTCTCCCTCCAAAAACTTCAAAATATGTGTGTGCCCCCACCACGTGGCTTCAAAATTATTTTAAACTTAGTGGAGAAGATCCATTATTTTTTCTTATTAGGATATTTTAAAATCATCAAGATGTCATTTTTCCTTAATATATTTATAAGATTAAATCCATTCCTATAAAAATATGTCAGTTATTTTTGGAGACAGGCAAGTTTGCAAGAAGCATCATTTAAAAATACTTCTGGAGCCAGTGCCTTAAACAGACCATGCATGCAAACTCTGAAGGCAGCCCCACAACACCGATAGACTGCTTCAATCCAAGGTACTCCTACATTCTAAGGATCAGAAAATCAGACAGGAGGAAGAACATCTGTCATCAACACATGGAGTAGCTGGAACCAGAAGGATACAGGCATGCAGGAACTAGTGGCATGGGTTATTTCTATTCTGTCTTGGCCAAGGCCCTGAGCAGTCCTTGGAAGCAAACTCAGCAGCCAGCCCCATAACACCCAGAGTTCTAACATGGCCAGGTGCAGAGGATCTCAGGATCCCAAGAGCTTGGTCCCACCAGGATTTCAAGGTCCCAAAGGCAACTTGACTCTCAGAAGATCAGACAGACCAAGGATATCAGGATCCCAGGATCCATTAATAATAGGATCACAGAGACAGCTAGACTTGGAAGAGTTCCGACACAGCCACGATCACAGGAAGGACAGTCAGAAATAGCAAGGACATGTACACTAGAGATAACCAGATGGTGAGAGTCAAGCATAAGTAAATAAGCAAGAAAAACTAAGATTACTTGGCATCATGAGAACCCAAGTTCTCCACCATATAAAGTCCTGGATACCCCAAAACACCAAAAAGTAAGACATGGATCTGAAGTCACTTCTCATAATGAGGATGAAAGAATTAAAATGGACGTTAATGACTCCCTTAGAGAAATTCAGGAGAGCACAGACAAACATGTAGAAGGCCTTAAACAGGAACACAAAAATCCCTTAATGAATTACAGGAAAACACAATCAAACAGGTGAAGGAATAGAACAAAACCATCCATGACCTAAAAATGGAAATAGAGACAATAAAGGAATTAAAAAGCAAGACAAATCTGGTGTTAGGAAACCTCAGAAAGTGATCAGGAGTCATAGATGCAAGCCTCACCAACAGAATAGAAGAGATAGACAATCTCAGTTGCAAGAGAAACCATAGAAAACACTGACACAACTGTCAATGAAAATACAAAAGCAAAGGCTTCTAACCCAAAACATCCAGGAAATCCAGGCCTCAATGAGAAGACCAAACCTAAGGATAACAGGTATAAAAAGAGAGTGAATATTGCCAACTTAAAGGACCAGTAAACATCTTTAAACAATTAAAGAAAACTTCCCTAACCTAAAGAGAGATGCTCTTGAACATAAAAGAAAGGTTCAGAACTCCAAGTAGACTCAACCTGAAAAGTACCTTGTCCCATCAAATAATATTCAAAACACTAAATGCACTAAACAAAGAAATAATAATAGAAGCATTCAGGGAAAGTGGTCGAGTAAGATATGAAGGCAGACCAATAAGAATTATACCCCACTTCTCAAGAGAGTTTATGAAATCTACAACATCCTGGGTAGATCTCAAACAGACCCTATGTTGTAGGCACTTTTCTTTCATGCATTTCAATTTTTCATCACCTAGATCATAACACCTAGGGTAAGACAGGACTGTGGAGAACAATCACTCTCAACTCAGGGATGTATTTTCAAAAGTGATTACTAGCCCCAGCATTTAGAGTCTCTCTACCTCTCTGTTGGCATATTTTTCTGACATATTTTCATTTTGATTGTTGCATTTTTTCTACCATTTACTCTCCCCAATGTTGTCTAATCTCTGTTTCTTTACCCTCTACTTCATCTGTATAAGTTATGTGACAGATACTAAATCACCCTTTTCCTTCCCTTTCTTGCTTTTCAATTTTGTTTCTGAGGTCTTAAGGCTTGTATTCTTAAATGTGCTAGAGCAGGTCCATCACTGTCAATTCCTGGCCTTAAAAGAAGACAAAAAATACACACCTCCCTCTTTAAGGCCATGAAAGACTTTGCTAGGTACTCTCAGCCTAATGAAGTTGACACAGACCCTCTGGGTCTCTTTGTCTGTGTGGAATGGTCTCTAGTCGAGGGTCGGCAAGGGGTAGGATGAACTGACAAACAGATGCACACAGGAGAGGTTGTGTTGGATCTGTATGTAATTTGTCAAATTGAACATACACTTTTTATGCAGAAGACAATAAGGAAGCTGGGTGACATACCTGCAAGGTACAAATGAGGTAACCAGATGCTTAATGACTCTTACACATAACAAAGGAATGAAAATGCAAAAACTGGCAGGAACTGGGTAATAAAATAACTGAGACAAAGTTAGCCCTATCTAAGGTCAGCTATAGTCTTAGAAGCCAGGTGTGAGATCTTTTCACTCCTAGGGCAAGGGCTTTCACACCCAAGTCATGGTTCTAATTAGGGCGTTCTGTTCTAGCTAACCATCTCATGAATAACACAAAATTCTAAATCCACAGCCTAAACTTCCTAAACCATTGTAAATTCCTGTATATGTGTGTAACTCAGCTATAGTTCTAAGTATCTATTCTGGTTTCTCCTTAGGTCAGAAACTTCTTTTTTCCTTGGTGATGGTAGATTCCTGTGAAGGTCAGTGAACTAAATTTTACTCAAGGTGATAGAGTAATACCAGGGGCAGTACTGAATTCCAAGCCCAAGGTCTTGCTCAAGGATGTTCTAGGACTGTAGGAACACTGGCTTTAGCTATGTAAGAATTCAATTTTAAAAGGCACTTATAATAGTGTAATACTAAAGGAGAGCATGAGGATCTTTACAATAGAATAATTCAGGAATGGAAAATTAGTGTATGGTTTAGAGAGAACGCCAGAGTCCAGGAGCGAATTTCTGTGAAACGTTTTTGCCTCATGAGTAGGTAGTTTCCAAACCTCTCGGCTTGTCAAACTGATTCGACCAGAGTGCATGGCATAAAGTGAATGTCAAAAGGTGATTTTGGATTTTGCCTAGCCATTCTAAGGGAATGAGAGCTGTCCCAGTATTTGATTACTCTCAAACAAGACATATTTTCTTGGGTTTTATGTCATTGTAGATTATAAGAAATCTTTGGTCTCACCTCATGTGGCTGTGTCTCCAAGGAGCTGAACAGAGCCCCAGCCTGTCTGACATCTTTTGGATCATACTTTTTCACTCAATTACTCATTCCCTGTGGGAGAATGGTTAGGAAATGCTATATTTCCAGAGATTCTAAGATCAGTACTTTTGAGCTGGTCTCTGGCATCAGCCACTGATCACATAATTCCTAAAGCTGGTTTGAAGCCTCTAGTTGTTTTAGTCCTTTCATGTAAGATAAGGTCCAGAAGTGCTGCTGAGAACGCTAGAGAATGTGACATTTTGTCTGGTAGCTGTCATTACTGCTCTAGTTTGAATCATCTTGCACAGCTGCATTATTTTTCAGCACAACTCGCCTCTTAGTTCACTTCACTCATTGTCTTGTGCTATAGGAACCATTTTACTTTAATCTTCTTGGTACCACCATTCACAACTGAAGCACCAGTGGATTGAAGTTTCTTCCTAAGAGAAGAAAGCAGTGAGGGAAGCACGACAGAAGGGTGAGGCAAGAGGAGACTGACAGACAGAGAGTCAGACAGACACATACATACATACATACATACATACATACATACATACATACATACATACATACATACATTCATGCCTGCATACATATATACATACATACATACATACATACATACATACATACATACATACATACATACATATATACATTCATACATACATACACACAAACAGAGAGAAAGAATGTGTGAGAGATTTTGAGAGACAGAGAAATAGAGAGTGGGAAGGTAGGAGGGAGGAGAGAGATACAGACAAACAGAAAGACAGACAGACAAAGAGAGAGAAACACACACACACACACACACACACACACATACACACATACATGCATATGTACACAGAAAGTGAGAGGGGAGAAGGAGAGTGTGAGGCAGAGAGGGAAATGAAGAGGGAGAGAGAGAGAGAGGGAGAGAGGGAGAGACAGAGAGTTGTGTAGTGATACAGATTCACTTAGCATTTATCATCAAAGAAAACTGAATAGAAAGCTGCACACTTCATTTCAAATTTACTTGTCTTTTTTATTTGAGCACACATCTTTTAAAGTATACTTTTCTTATTTTTGTGTCCACATCAAATTATCACACCAGGAGGAAAACGTAGACATAAAGACCTGAGAGATCATTTGAGCAAAGGTAACCAACTCTGTCTCAGGAAATGTCCTCGCACAATGGAAACAGATCATACACCATGAGGGATGCACAATTCAGAATATAAAGAGCCCTGTAAAAATCTGTTCCTGTGTTAATGGATGTGTTTAAGTGGGAAAAGCTACAATTGATGTTTGTGAATAAAACATATAAAACTCAGGTGTTTTAAAACCAGGGATGGTGAAGACTAATGTTATTATACCTAGGGAATGTTTGGATTAAGAACTAATCATTACCCTGGCTTCACACTTCCTCAGACTATGATTCTGTACCCTCCATGCTAAGGATAGTCTTGATGGCTCGATTTTCCCAGAAATAGGTCATCCAGCAGAAAAGTACCACAAACTTCTGAGGATGCAAAAAGTAGACTAAGACATGTTTCATGTCTAATTGTGTACCGAGAGAGAAGGAATACACTGCCACTACTAAGTTTTGGGGAATTAGAAGCCAATGTCTGTGAAGATGAAAAGAACCTTCTACAGCATCATGATCAGGAGCTAGTGGAAACTTCAAGCTTTGTGGCTGTAGTGGTGAGTGCTACATCTGACAGCCCTTTCCAGATTTATGACATTAACCACAGAAACCACTTTCACGAATAGAAACACTTTAGATTTGAGCAGCTTAAGACAGAACACTACCCAAATGGCTGACTTACATAGGCACCAGTCTGGAAGGTTGCTTCATAAAGTTAGGTATGTCTGAGTGCTTTTCTTGGGAACCTTGATGAGGATATGTTCTGAGGAAGAATTGTGAGACAATTGTAAATTGATTGTAAATATAGTGTCTGACATTAATAATGAAGACAATTTGAAAGGAACAATGATATCATGTGTAAAAGAAAGGGACACATTATTTGGCATATATTGTATAAATCATTAGACACAAATAAAAATGTGTAATTAAAAACAGCAATATTTCCCTCATGCTTTCTCAGGGGTTTCCCTTTTTAAATGTCTAATTGAATCCAGAGGAATGGCTCAGCCTGTCTGAACAGTGGCAGCTCCTACACATCATACACTTGGACTTGCCACATTTACTTAGGCTGTTTACAACTCCTTATACTTCAGTGACCACAGGGATTCCACACTCCACCATTGCTTGAGACAATGTATCCTTACCAATACAGAGAATTCAAAAGAAACAACATCTCTTCAAACTGTTTCACCAATCATGCATTAGGTCCAATACTTGGGTGTTCTCAACTTCCAGCTCACAATCATAAATGTTTTATGCTTGCTTGCTTGGATAACTGCACTTCAGTTCTCTACCTAGAACTCTTCCTTAGATCCTGTCCTCAGCAAGGATCCCATGCAAAGCCATCAGACACTTCTATGCTCCAGAGGGAACAACGTCTAGCTGTGTGCCATGCAGTTTGGATAGAGCACTGTCAATATCCCCTTTCCTCAAGCATCCCCCTCAAATGCTCACAAACTTTGACTTTGAGGACAAATCTGAATGCCTAAAAAAGGAGCAAAGCATCTATGCTTGCTCCAATGACTAAATGACATTACAGTTTAAGAAATTCTGTAGCGCCTCCCCAAGATTCTCAGAATGGGAGCATTTGAGCAATCCATTACATTCATAGTTTCCAAATCTGAATTCTACAGACCAATGCACTAGAAGCCAACTCACCAACAGGTAGCAGCTGCTCCAACTTCAGTTCTCCAATGGCAGCGAAACAGAAGCAAAGTGCAGAGGCAGGTGATCTGCTCCTAGCCCCACCAAGGTGACTTTGGCTTCTGGTTGCAGGGGTTACCTGTGGAGAGACATTTGTCCTGTTGATGTGCTCACCCACCAAAGCACTCCTCTTGGAAAGACCAGGAATCAGTTCCTTGTACAATGTCCCTCCTCTTGCCTGTGGTGTTCCTGCCTAGAGGCTCTATTTCTGAGGGCACTCTGTTTCTTTTTGAGGTGACACACACTGATTTCTCTCTCCTAACTTTCCCAGAAGAATTAGACACCTAGACTGGACATCTTTTCTTTTCATTTTCATTCTGTGCAGTTGAGTATGGTCGTTTGTAAACATGCCAATTTGCATGGACACTTCATAAATGTAAGACAGCAAAGGACAGAAGAGAACAAATAAGCATATGCCACTGGAGTTACAGGGAGGGTGAGAAAGAGGGGGGGGCAGGGAGGGAGAGGGAGAAAGAGAGAAAGACAGACAGAGACAGAGATATAGAGAGATAGCTATACAGAGAGGGTTAAAGATAGTGGGAAAGAGACAGATAGAGAGACAAAGAGACAGAGAGACAGCCACAATGTAGGTGCTGGCAATTGAAACCACCACCTGTGTGATAGCAGCATATCTGTCGAACATATAAGTTGTCTTTTAAGATGTTGGCTCCACTTCTGAATTGGCCAAGAAAGACCTGATGCTATGCATTCTGGAGCAGATCTTGTGTATATCATAGGATCCTTGAAAACGGTTTCACATCTAGGGAACATGAAGTTTAATCATTCCTGATGCATGTCACATATCCTATGCCCAGACTCCAAGGGAAACATATGGAAAGTTTCTGGTTGTGGGTCTGATGAAGGGTATCAATTTCTGACAAGAATCTCATGAGGTATAAAGCCAATACAGTTAAAAAAACTTTAGCCAGGGTCAGATTGTGTTACCTGTCTTCTTAATGCTTCTCAGTACAGCTACATGAAGTGTGTTAGCTTAGTCCTCCTCAGAATTCACCAAAGATCACAAACAACCAATCTTTTCAGAATTTCCTATCTTTATATATTTTTTTCTTGTGGTGGTGGTGGTGGTGTTATTTAGGAGAGACTTGTAAGCATTAATTTATTATTAGATGAAGTTGGGCTTTTTGAGAACAGTTATGTTCCTATACCATTTTTTGCTCATGAGAAAATGTGGAGGTGGATACATGGCACAGAATATAACATCATTGTCTACTATGCAGAGGATCTGCGATTCAATGAACAGGTCCTATCCTGTGTGTTACAGCCACAGGTAAGTCATGTTTCGGGGATCTGATACAATATAACTTCTGACCTCCACACAGTCCAGTTTAATGCACAGGCAACAAGCTCACCCCTTCAGGTAAAACATTCATAAAATAGAAATAATGAAAAGTATACAGTTTACCATTTCTCATGTAGAAATTGATTTCCAAATGATCACTTATATTATCAGGAGAGGACTTCAAAATGTGGACGTAGTTCAAACATTTTGATATTTTTGATACATATTTTTCTTTCTTTTCTGTTTTCCACCGTCTAGTACCCTAAGACACAATGACCTGAAAGTGCATAAGCCAGAGTTCTTCCATACTCTCTGCTTCAGTTCCTGTCTCCATTTACTAACTCTGAAACAGGTGCTGCCCTGACATCCCTAGGAGAAGCAGTTTACAACCTAAAATTTGCAAATGGAAAGAATTCATTACCTCCTCTGGTATCTTGGGTCCCGATATTTATCACATTATAATCAAGGCAGGATTTTATTCTTACAGTAATGCTATCTGCCTGTGCTTAACCTTCTGACTACTAAACACCTTGTTCAGAACAGTGGAGTGACTCAAAAGCCTCAGACAGTTACATAGCAATTGTTGCCTTATGAATTTGGATACATGCCTGATTATATTGAAGATTCAAATTCAATTAAATGGTTTTACCTCAAGGTAGAAAGGCACCTACTTTTGATATAAAACAAATTCCACAGTAGATCAATTCTAAAACTAAAATAATCTGCATGATATCTCAGAACTAATGAATAGGCAGTGAGACAAGGAAAGCAAGAGGAAGAGGCAGAGGCAGAGGCAGACACAGATGCAGAGGCAGAGGTTCAGATGCAGACTGAGGTAGTAAATGAAAAAGCAGAAAAAGAAGGACAGGCAGAGTCACAGGGACAGCCATAGGAAGATTCAGGATCATAGAGAAGGTCAGAATGTGTAATTTACATGTGTCTGGTGTGTGTCATTCTAATTCTTGAAACTTTCAGGAAGTTACATTAATTCAAGTGTCCTGAGAGATGGGGTGATTCCTTGTAACAAAATTATCAGATTGCAACCTGTATACCTAGACATGGTTTCTGTCTAATTGGCCACTCTCCGGCTATAAAGAATACTTATAGCCAGAGAGATCCCAGACTAATGGCTTTCTTTCTTATAATAAGTCTGTCATAGAATAAAAAGAAATTATGATTCATTATAAAAGAACAAATACAAGACTGCAAATCTCAGCCAAGTCCATTGAGATTTTATTTTTAATCACCATGCTGTCACACAACATTTTAAAAGTCCAGTACTGGATTCATCTTCTAAGTATACACTGTATGTTATATATAGTGTATAATAAAATACTAAACTGGAATATCTAGCTATGTACACTGAAAGTGTACTGCAACATGAATTAAGATTTAAAACACAATATGTGCATTTCATGTGTGGTCTTCAGATGAAATATAATTGTATAAACACACATGCACAGCATGGAACAGGAATGACTAATATTAAAATAGTAAACAGCCTAGTGTAAGAAGTGTGCAATACAGAGTTACTAAGTCTTTGGTCGAATACTATATTTACATGCTCACATCATACATTAGTCAAAAATTCCTACTGCATTAACTTTCAACAAGATTTATTGTCAAATCTTGTACTTTTTGTATGTTGTTTGGTGGTTTGTTACACAAGTTGTGCATTATTCAGCACCGTAAAGCAAATGTTAGAGATGCTTAGCTTTTAAACTGTCAGTAAACACCAAAGTCTCCATTTTGAGCTTCAGAGAATCATGTTCTATAAAAGCCAGTAAGAGAATGCTTAGCCCTTTGAGCCCAATTCTAGCTTTTTGTTCTGAAAGTGGAAGGAAACTGGCATTCCCTGTAAGGGTTTTGCAATTAGAGATTCTGGTGTCAGCAGGGCTTCCTTGTCACTCTATTGAGTTTACTCATCTGTAATAGCAAGGAAAAAAGGGGAAATCACTATTCTGATGGGTAAAAAGAAGTCTAGAACACCACTGCATTCTGCCTTCTTGTGGATGCCAACCCTGTCATGTTTTGAAGAGAAACAGTGCCCCTCCAAGAAGCGCCAGGCAATTGGACTGCGTTCCTCTGGATGTTGTCAGACCCAGCCTCCAGGTCTGGACTGACTATCTTTAAGGACAGTCACTTACCCTCCAGGCCCCAATCCCTGCTTCTCTCTCAGTTATTCACAAAACAGGAGATTCTCTTTAGCATTTGTTCTGAATGATGTCAGCCCTACTTCTCATATACTGATTAAGTAGCCTTTTTGGGCCTTAAAAGAACTTTTTCTCTCAACCACCTTTTTACAAGGTAACCTTTCAATGAGAATGGTTGAGACATCTAGTCAGGCAAAGTTCTCATGATTAAGGGCAGGGAATGTGAAATTAAGTCAGACTTACAAATATATTTCAAAAGTCTAGCTTTAATTGGCATCCCTAATGCCATGCACAAGAAATGTGAGATTGCCAGGTGACTTCACAGATTAATATATGAGGTGCATCTAGAAAATCAGAGGATGTCTATTGAGAACAGCACTGGGCTTTAAAGAAATTGTTCCACCATGTCTTTCCCAATATTTTCAAATCTTAACCAGTAAGTTGTGAAGGTAGAAGATGGTGGAAGTCTGCTCTCATCAGCAGCTATATCTCCAGGGATGCTTTTACACTCTGTCTTCTAAATATCCATTTCACAGTGGTACCTGGTTAGCAAAGAAGTCTTTGTAGAGCCCCAAAGAGGAAAAAGGGGAGATGACCATCACTCTCCTTTGAGGATTTACACTTTAAAGCTGAGGCAAATTGTAAAAACTTACATCTTTATGAAATTTATCCCAATGGAATGTCCACAGAATGTCTCAGTTCCTCAGTGTGATACTTAGACATGGCTGGAATGCTTTTATGTTATCCTGTGTGTGCTAGTTTTTATCAACTTGACATGAAACTAGAGTCACCTGAGAAGAGGGAATCTCAAATAGGATCTGCCTACATTAGATGGGGCTATAGACATGATTATTTGTATTTTTTTAATAAAGTTTCTTTAAATTTTTTATTTAATATAATTTGAAAGTATGATTTCCCCTCTTCATTTCCCTACCATCGAACTCAGAGAAAAAGTGAACCTAACAGAAGTTATGAGCTAAATGGATTGACCAGATACCTATAGAACATCACCCAAAAACAAGAGCACACAACATAGGCACTCACTGTTAAGTGGACGTTAGACAAAGTACATGGAATACCCATGATTCAACTCATTGGTACTAACCATTACCTCTACCTCTGGTCAGGATTATCTTTCTGACTCGTTTTGTATAGATTCCTGAACCTTGAAGGGAATAGCTTTATAAAGACATCCTCTTGTGTTCCAAGTCTCTCACTCTCTATGCATTGTCCAATTTTGGCTCTCTGTGTTTATTATCACATTTTGTAGGAAAGTCACCTTTGCTGGCGATTGGGGGTAATACACTGACATATAGGTAGAGCAATTAGGATTCATTAGAAGTCATTTTACTTCTGTGTTTATTTAGCACAATTAATAGTAGTGAATTTTAATCTAGGGTTTTATGTCCTATCTAGTCTTTCTTGGCCTGATTCCCCTCCCCATTTAACCTTTTTGTATTAGATTCTTCTTTATTCTTTGATTCCACTATAGTCTATTTCCCCTTTCTTGATAGAGTTACTCCTTCTTCATGGTTCCTTGCTAGATAGCTTATCTGTGCTATGCTAAGAGAAACACACACATATATAAAAGTAGTTCTAGTACCATTTTGAAGAGGTTATATAATCTCCCATGCACTTCCCTTATCAGTAAATTAAATACTCAAACATTTCTATATAGAAATCTGCTATACTCATTTATAATGAAGAAATCACAAATTTGGCATCTCTTTAGGCACAGGAGAGGTATGCACCCCTTTAAGAGATTTCAGTGTGTGTAATAAAAGAAAAATAATCAAAGACACTGTGCTGTTCTCTTGTACTTCCACAGAGATGGATAACTACTGTGGACAGAGAGAACTGCAAGAAGACTTAAAATGCTTACAAGTTTCTTAGTTTTATGTTGGCTTTCAGTTCTTCTTGTATTCCACAAGCTTCCTTGAAAAAGCTTTCCACAGGAAAATCTCAGGGTGACATCTACAATGATAACAATCAAGGAAGACATAGTCTACTCATGTTGTTCATAAAGTTACCCAATTCTTTGTTTTGGTCTTCTATGGCGATCAAAATTATAGCCACTGAAACTATGCCATGAATATTAATTCTTTCTGACTTCAAGGGCCCTAATAGCTTTTTCTATTTCTTCTGAGAAAGAGTGAAGAATGAAATCATAGTTCGTGTTACCAGAAACCAGAGCATAGGGTCTGAGAAAAACATAGCTATGGACTAAGATGTCAAACACTCATTTCTTTTATCCCTTAAGTCACAAACAAAAATTTTGTGGTTAAAACTGAAAATGGAAGGCAGTGGGAAGCAGTGTATACCTTCTAACATATCGTTTTATGAAATGAAACATAACTCTTCTAAGTTTTCTACACTTTTAATATTTATTACATTCTGCCCCTGCAATATGCTAATTTCTCTTAGCCTGGGAATTCAGTCTGCATTTCCTGATTATGTATTTTATGGGTTCTGAGAAGGTTCCATCGTCTGTTAAACTTTTACTCACACAGGTGTCATGTATAGGGATAGTCAGCCATGTGGGTCAGCTGACATTTCTGAAGTAATAGTCTCCCAAATTCAATAGTTAAAGGGCTTCTGACCTGAATGAAATTTTTGGTGTTTAACATAGTTTGTATTATTACAATTAAGGTTTATTGGACCAACAACATAGATGTAGTTTTATTTATTGGTGAGTCAGAAAATGCATTTTAAAATCTGAACTCTGTTCTTCTGTGTGTACAGGTGTGTGTGTGTGTGTGTGTGTGTGTGTGAATGTGTGTCTGAGTGTGTGTGTGTGTGTGTGTGTGTGTGTGTGTGTGTGAGTGTGTGTGTGTGTGTGTTTTGTGTGTGTATACGTGTGTGATATATGTGCAGGACCTAAGGAGGCCAGAAGAGCTGGAGAGATGGGTAGTGTTTTATCGTTGTTGTTGTTGTTGTTGTTGTTGATGCTGGTGCTGATTTGTTTGAATCAAGGCTTCACTGTTTACTCCTGGATGTACTGAAACTCACGTTTTAGACCAGGCTGGCCTCGAACTCAGAATCCCCCCCTGCTTCTGCCCCCAAGTGCTGGGATTGAAGGATTATGCCACCACTAGCTTATATCAGGCTTTTTTTTTTGAGGTGCATTGCCTGCTATAAACAGAATGGGAAGGTTAACATGTACTGTTGACCATTTAGCCATCTCTTCCTTCACAATGCAAAGAATAACAGGGAGTAATAAAGTAGAAAAAAATCAGTACAATAGATGTGAGGGCTTATCTATAATTGTATAAGAGTTCAATAGTCACAACCAAAATAAAACAGCTCACTCTGGACATATGTATACAAACTGCCAAATACATTCAACAAAACACACAAGCAATTCAATGAAGAAAGGCTAGACATTTCAATAAATTATGCTGAACCAATTGGACACTGTAATGAGTGGTCTTGGTAGCTAACTTGACTATATCTTGAGTTAACTAAAACCCAAATGACTGGGCAAGACAGTAAAGAATTTTTTTCTTAATAATAAGAAATGTTAAGATCCACTTTGACTCTGTAGCTTTTAAGTGGGAAAACTCACATTTAACCTGACACACACCTATATAAAATATCTGCAGCCTTATCTATAAAAATCGTGGAAGAAGAAAGTTTTTTTTCTTACCCACTTCGCCCTCATTGGCAAGTCCATTGCTTCACTGACATTACAGGCATTTCCTCAGAACTCCAGAAAACACTGATGACCATCTGACACATCTTGTCTCATTGACTGAACAACTACTGGATTCTTACAACTGCAATTGTTAGACAGCTATTGTTGGAACACACCCTGTAATTCACTTTAATAAACTAAAAAATATATATAATAATGTATAATATGTTCTAAAACTATAACAAATAATAAAATATATTACATATAAATATAAATTATATTAATACATGCATTATAGTTGTATAAAATCATGCATATATATGCATATATGTATATACATAATTATATATACATACATATACATACTTACATAATTATGTATTATATATTTATGTATAATATGTATGCATGCATAATTATATATTCATATACATATATATAAATATATATATATACACACACACACACATACACACATAATTTTTGTTGTACGTATTGATCTCTTAAAAAGTCCTGACTCATAATATTTAAAAGGATCAGCCTCAAGCTCAATCTCAGCTTCATACTGTACATAAATT
Source organism: Mus musculus (assembly GCF_000001635.26). Classification (NCBI taxonomy): domain Eukaryota; kingdom Metazoa; phylum Chordata; class Mammalia; order Rodentia; family Muridae; genus Mus; species Mus musculus. The sequence continues at coordinate 15,579,585 of NC_000087.7, read as the reverse complement.
AATAAAATAAATAAAATTTATAAAATTCAAAATGGCATGGTATTAAATGTAAGAAGAAAATTAAAAAAATAAGAAAACCTGAAGATATCTATGGCTAAGAGAGTTAAGAGTTTTAGATTTCATGGAAGAAGCATTCCTTTTAGCATTAATAATTGATCCTCATTAAAATTAGAACCGTTTATGCTGAGCTGATGGTGGTCATTTTGGTGGTGATGGTGTTGGTGCATATTTTTAAACCCAGCACTTGAGAGGCAAAGGCAGGTGAGTTTGTGGTCAGCCTGGTGTACTGAGTGATCTTCAGAACAATCAGTTTTAAGTAGAGCAATTGTATATTAAAAAAAGAAAAACAAACAAAACAAAACAAAACAAAAACAAAAACAAAAAAGAAACAAGCAACCCAAAAAAACAAAAAATAACATAGAAATGAAATATTTTTTGTAGCAGTTCCTGATTCAACAGTGAAGAAGCAATCTAAATAAAATTTTAGCCCAAATGGAAATTTCTCCCAGGTTCTATTTTTCACGTGCACAGTCCATATTACCAAATGTGTACACAAAGGAAAGTAGTTATATTTACCTAGACAGGTGGTTAGCTTGTAGATGTCCAGCATGAAAACACTATAGTGTTATCTGGGAAGGGTTCAGCATAGCCCACTCTTCCTCAGAGAAACTTGTTCCTATATTTTCAAATGTCAACAAGTCCTGTTTAGAGAATAGACTTGAATTTAGTACAGTAGCTGAAGCAGTTGTACTATCTGCCTGTGAATCATGGCATAGGCTGCATGTTCCAGAAATTATCAGTATAGAATTTAGGTGGACAATCTGAGATGACCAGACGTAGGCAAGTAGATCAGTAAATTGGTTGTAATATATCTAGTTTCCAATCTGCTCCTGTCAAGTCTAGTCGCCTGAAGATCAGTAAGGTCAGATGTACCCCAGAACACTAGGGGTCTTAGCAGAAGACTAAAATAAGACTGCCTAAAAAGGGGAAATGTTAAAATAAAATAAAACATAACAAAAAGTAATCTGAATGTCTCCAGCAACTCTAAGGTCCAGTAGCATCCATGGCTACTTGACCTCCACCTAATCACTAGAAAACTACAGTGTTGGGCACAATAGTGTTTTGCTTTAATGCTGCATTGGTCATTTGCTTTCTTCAGTGATATTCTTTATGAAGTGATTTCTCTCTTTTCCTTCTCTGTAAAATATAAATGACAGAACTTAAAAGCATTTTCTGAAGAGATACATGAATTCCATCCTCTCTAAGATCCGGTGGTTACCATAAGACAGTCAAAATAAACTCTGCCTAACATTCTTAGGTTGGATTTTAAAAGAGGTGGTTTCTGTTGTCATTGGTGATGTCACTTGGATCCCCATTTACTAGCAGCACCTAGAACATGGCACTAGGTTACACAGGCCAATGGAAGACCTCCCCTCTCAACGAATGGATGTATTTTCAAAAAAAAAGATAGTAGTCCCAGCATCTATTTTACCTCTAGAGAACATAAATAACAGCCCAGGCTCCTTTACTGAAAAAAAAAAAAAACAAAACAAAACCTCTCAATCACCTTAGACAGAGAAAACAGCATATTCCATGACAAAACCAATTTTATACATAACCTTTCTATAAATCCAGACCTTCAAAAGAATAATATGTGGAAAACACCAACAAAAGAAGTGAAACTGCAACTTAGAATAAGCAAGAAAATAATCATTCAACAAGCCCACACAAACATAATTCCACCTCAAACAAAATAATTAATACAAAGTAACAATCACTTTTCCTTAATATTATCAATATGAAAATTAATAATTCCAACATAACCTAATTAATTGAAATTCAAAAATTAGAGGAATTAGAAATTGGTCTGCTGTCATTCTGCTGTGTCTAATTTGGTAAATGGGATTAATATGTCCAAATATTGTACAATCTATATACACTTTCTGCTTGTTTGTACATAACTGGTTCTTGCTGTGTACCACATAAGGGTCTTGAAATGATGCTTTTTCTATTTCAGCCTCTCTATTATTAGGGTTGTTTATTTGATGTTTTTATACTATATTGGTTTTCAGAATAGCTTACATATTTCAAAACTATTTATACAGCCAAAATAAATGTGGACAATTAATTTGGGAGGCGGCTTATAAGAGAACAGAAAAGCGTGAGTCTGAAGGCTTTGCTTGATATTTATAATTATTGTATCGATTCTGAAGAAGAAGACTCTATGGGTAACTATTTTTTCTGAAATGAATGCGATTGAATTACCATCACATCCAATTAAACTGAATACTACTGTCACCTAACTTCTATGACAACTCCAAACAGAATCATTCTTCATTGAAACAGTTGATGAATGACTTCAAGGATAGACCATCTTAATACACACACCATTCCT